>NC_060178.1:62433912-62471919 GCF_021184085.1 Oncorhynchus gorbuscha
GAGAAAGACCATAGTTGAACAGTTTTCAACAAATTAATTTATTCAAAGATGAAGGAGAATAGAGAGAGTGAGAGAGACAGAGATTATTTTTTTCACTTTCAGTTTTACTTACTTAGCTAGCAAATGCAGCTGGCTAGTTTAGCTACTCAAACACCCGGCTCAAATAGACTGCATGATAGTAGCGGGTTTACTAACACATTAGTTCTATTAGCTATGATAACTAAGACGTTACTTTAGCTAATATGGGGACAATAATGTAGGCTGTGTGTAGCAGTTATAACATGGTTTGGCTTGGAAAGTTTTTTTCACCTGGTCACATATAGCTGATGTGTTGTTCATTGAAGTCTACAAACAAAGGGAAAAGGTGAGAGGAGGAGAGTGCATAGAGGATAAAAGGAATATAACGTGGCTGCTATGAAACTGAACTGTGTTTATGTGGGATCAGGGGTGTATTCATTCCGCCGATTCTGTTGAAAAGAGTTTCGTAAACGGAAGCAAACAAAATGGGGATAAAAATACTTGAATTTATCCAATAGAAACTCTCGTTTGCAACTGTCGGACTAATGATTACACCCTAGATAAGCTAGATGCAGGTAAGACTGTCCAAGGCGGTTTTGAATGTGTCACTGTCTGTCCATGTGTCATTGTCTGTCATCTCAAATTTCTCTCGACCTTTGTGCACCTACGTTGTAAACTTTCATTCATAGGCTTGGTTGTAGCAACATCATGACGGGACAATTTGAGGATCATGTAGTAACCTAAACCTGTCGATGTTACATTGAACTGTGTGAATGGAATATGAATTACAGTCGTCCAACATGCTGTAATAGAAATAAGGCCATGCTCATGAAAAGAAATTGTCCTCCTCATCATTTAAAAAAAACTTTTATTTAATCAGATAGGCCAGTTGAGAACAAGTTCTCATTTACAACTGTGGCCTGGCCAAGATAAAGCAAAGCAGTGTGACAAAAAACAACAATGCAGTATTACACATAAACTAACATATAGTCAATAACACAATAGAAACATCTATGTACAGTGAGTGCAAATGTAGAAGAGTAAGAAGGTAGGCAATAAATGGGCTATAGAGAAAAAATAATTACAATTTAGCATTAACACGGGAGGGATAGATGTGCAGATGATGATGTGCAAGTAGAGATACTGGGGTGCAATAGAGCAAGCGGGTAAGTAATAATATGGGGATGAGGCAGTTGTGTGTGCTATTTACAGATTGGCTGTGTACAGGTACAGTGATCGGTAAGCTGCTCTGACAGCTGATGCTTAAAGTTACAGAGGGAGATATAAGACTCCAGCTTCAGTGATTTTTGCCATTCGTTCCAGTCAATGGCAGCAGAGAACTGGAAGGAAAGACGGCCAAAGGAAGTGATGGCTATGGGGATGACCAGTGAAAAATACCTGCTGGAGCTCGTACTATGGGTGTGTGTTGCTATGGTGACCAGTGAGCTGAGATAAGGCAAGGCTTTACCTAGCAAGGACTTATAGATGACCTGGAGCCAGTGGGTTTGGCGACGAATTGGTAGTGAGGGCCAGTCAACGAGAGCGTACAGGTTGCAGTGGTGGGTGGTATACTGTATGGGGCTTTGGTGACAAAACGTATGGCACTGTGATAGACTACATCCAGTTTGCTGAGAAGAGTGTTGGGGGCTATTTTGTAAATTACATCGCCGAAGTCAAGGATTGGTAGGATAGTCAGTTTTACGAAGGTATGTTTGGCAGCATGAGTGAAGGAGGCTTTGTTGCAAAATAGGAAGCCAATTCTAGATTTAATTTTGGATTGGAGAGTCTGGAAGGAGTGTTTACAGTCTAACTAGACACCTAGGTATTTGTACTTGCCCCAATATTCTAGGTCAGAACCTTCCAGAGTAGTGATGCTAGTCGGGCGGCAGGGTGAGAGCAGCAATCGGTTGAAGAGCATGCATTTAGTTTTACTAGCATTTAAAAGCAGTTGGAGGCCACAGAAGGAGTGTTGTATGGCGTTGAAGCTCGTTTGGAGGTTTGTTAACAGTGTCCAAAGAAGGCCCAGATGTATACAGAATGGTGTCGTCTGCGTAGAGGTAGATCAGAGAATAACCAGCAGCAAGAGCGACATTATTGATATATACAGAGAAAAGAGTCGGCCCGAGAATTGAACCCTGTGGCATCCCCATAGAGACTGGCAGAGGTCTAGACAACTGGCCCTCCGATTTGACACACTGAACTATCTGAGAAGTAGTTGGGGAACCAGGTGAGGCAGGCATTTGAGAAGCCAAGGCTATTGAGTCTGCCGATAAGAATGCGGTGATTGACAGAGTCGAAAGCCTTGGCCAGGTCAATGAAGGCGGCTGCACAGTACTGTCTTTTATCGATGGCGGTTATGATATTGTTTTGGACCTTGAGCGTGGCTGAGGTGCACCAATGACCAGCTCGGAAACCAGATTGCATAGTGGAGAAGGTACGGTGGGATTCGAAATGGTCGGTGATCTGTTTGTTAACTTGGCTTTCGAAGATTTTAGAACGGCAGGGCAGGATGGATATAGGTCTATAACAGTTTTGGTCTGGAGTGTCTCCCACTTTGAAGGGGGGGAATGACTGCGGCAGCTTTCCAATCTTTGGGAATCTCAGATGATACGAAAGAGAGCTTGAATAGGCTAGTAATAGGGGTTGCAACAATTTCGGCGGATAATTTTAGAAAGAGAGGGTCCAGAATGTCTAGCCCAGCTGATTTGTAGGGATCCAGATTTTGCAGCTCTTTCAGAACATCAGCTGTCTGGATTTTGTTGAAGAAGAAGTTGGGAGGGGCTTGGGCAAGCTGCTGCAGGGGGTGCTGAGATGTTGGCCGGGGTAGAGGTAGCCAGGTGGAAGGCATGGCCAGACGAAAAAAATGCTTATTGAAATGATCAATTATCGTAGAAATTCATCAGTGGTGAGTGTTTCCTATCCTCAGTGCAGTGGGCAGCTGGGAGGAGGTGCTCTTATTCTCCATGGACTTGTCCCAAAACTCTTTGGAATTAGTGCTACAGCAAGCAAATTTCTGTTTGAAAAAGCTAGCCTTAGCTTTCCTAACTGACTGAGTATATTGGTTCCTGACTTCCCTGAAAAGTTGCATAAAGGCACTGACCGCCACTGAAGGCAACACTTTTTAGCGTATCTTTCGCGTGATGATGGGAAACATACAACCTGCAACCCACCTTGATCCAATGTCCAACATTTTCAATGCAGAGCATAATCCTTATACAGTGTGTCAAATATCAATGAAGCAAGGTGCCAATTCTTTGTGTTTTGTTTTCTCTTTCTGTTTTTCATTTTCTGTCTTCTGTTGAGGGTTGGGGGTATTCTCATTGTACTAGTTGCTGTCATTATCTGTCTGTTTGTAAAACTGAAAATTCATCAATAAAATCTATATATAAAAAATAAACTCAGACATTTCTCTCAAATCACAGGGATCTGTTGGCATGGGACTAATATAATCAGAGGACCTTGGAGTTTATGGAGTAGATGAAATGTACACAATTGTTACCAGGAAGGAAATTGGGGAGGGTCATGCTTTTTCAATTTCAGTCAGGGGGAGAGTTTAATCTTTTTTTTGTTTAGTCCAGGGCAGGGTCATGTAATTTGTAAATAATTAATAAACCTAATGCAATGGTACAATTAAGCACTGGAGGTGGTGGTATAGGTTTAATAAAATGTATCGTAAAACAAGCAATTTGTTACTTGTTTTCAACAACAATAAATACATGTAAAATGTAATGATATCATAAAATCGCCCCCAAAAAGACACAATGCACTGCTGTTGAACCAGCCTTCATTATAGTAGGGCTAGGCTAAGGGTAGCCTATGGAGAGATTTGGGTTTTAAAGATGGGAAATGATGGGAAACAAGTCATTGTTACAGGAAAATAACTTCTAAATATGAGCTTTACCGGTGTTCACAGAGGTTCTCATCTCTCATTTCATGATGGGCATGGACACGTAGCCTACATCATGGAGGGGGTTTTACGCACCTCCAAAGCATGGCTAAAATAATGAACGCAAGCAAGCTGATATAAGACAGGTAAATTACCCATCCTTCCGCAACAGTTTGAAAATAGCAGAGTGCTGGCTTTAACAGGTTGAAATTGCAAACTACCGGTGTTTGACACTAGTGCTATCTTAAGGTCAGGCAAAAATAGAGCCGTGATGTCATCTTGCTCAGTGTTTGAGAATTAGTTGCTTATTATATGCTACCCTTTTTCCCGGATTCTTTACTGGGTGTGTAATATCAAGAGTCCCTAGTGTGGTCCCAATCAAATGATCCATAGCCTATACGCTTAGCTATAGGTCTAGGCTATTTAAAAAAAAAAGTTTTATTTACCTTTACTTAACCAGGCAAGTCAGTTAAGAACAAATTCTTATTTTCAATGACGGCCTAGGAACAGTGGGTTAACTGCCTGTTCAGGGGCAGAACGACAGATTTGTACCTTGTCAGCTCGGGGGTTTGAACTTGCAACCTTCCAGTTCCAACGCTCTAACCACTAGGCTACCCTGCCGCCCCAAACGCTATACGAAGAGCATGCTCGGAGAAGCACAGGGCTAAGTTGTATTTTTAAAAAAATGCACTTGCAATGGAAACGCTATGCCAATCATGAGCCCTGGCCAAAAAATGCAATATCTTTGTGCACATACTAGGCCTACTGATGTCCTGTTCAGCTTGAGAGGGATAGTGCAAAGATGAGAAGGACTGGAGCTAGGCTTGCTACTGTTATAATTGATTTGAATTAAAACAATATGTTTCGTTGCCCATAATGATATTTATCAGAATAATTGGCCTCGCAATAAGCCATATTCAAGTCATTTACATAACTTACATTAGTTTTAAGTGGCAGTGAGATGGACAGCGCATGGGTGCTGAAAGTAGGCTACTTCTAGAAGTACTAATTCATATAAACAGTCTTTGGGCCTCCCAAGTGGCACAGAGGTCTAAGGCACTTAATCGCAGTGCTCGAGGTGTCAATACAGACCCGGGTTTGATCCCAGGCTGTGTCGCAGCCGGCCGCGACAGGGAGACCCATTAGGCGGTGCACAATTGGCTTAGCGTTGTCCAGGTTAGGGAAAGGTTTGGCCGACCACGATGTCCTTGTCCCATCGCGCTCTAGCGACTCCTTGTGCAGGCTGGGCACATGCACGCTGACTTCGGTCACCAGTTGTACAACGTTTCCTCTGACACATTGGTGCAGCTGGCTTCCAGGTTAAGTGAGCAGTGTGTCAAGAAGCAGTGCGGCTTGGCAGGGTTGTGTTTCGGAGGATGCATGACTCATGACCTTCGCCTCTCCCGAGTTTGTATAGGAGTTGCAGTGATGGGACAAGACTGTAACTACCAATTGGGGAGAAAAAGGGGAGGAAAAAAATATTCATTTTACTTTGACTTTAGGCTACTAACAACAAGACTATCCTTTTTTTTAAACAATAGCCTGTATAGAAATCAAAACCTCTCTGGTGCTGCAGCATGCGCTCATTCGTTGGCATGCTCTGTTGTGATATTAAAGGATTCTGCTTGTCTCCAGTCATGTAAAATAACGTAGAATTGCATGACATGCATTTATAAAAGGCATTCTCAGACCCCAAATAAGATGACAGATTCAATTCATGCAGTGCTTTTAATTATAATGGAGGTCTTTTCCCCCTTACCCTTGTCCGCAGTAGAATGTGAATCCACAACCTTCTGGCTACTTTGCCATGTAGGCTAATGCTTACAAAACGAAGAACAAAACTGCATATCTGAAGGCTCTGGTCTGTCCTAGGAGTGAGGGTAATGGGTTCGCTGCTATTTCATTTACATGTTTTAATTATTATTTTGGTTATAAGGGAGTGTCATGACGTTGGCCTCTCTGGGTTTAGCTGCCTCCACCTTTCCTCCTTCAACTAGGTTGCTGTGGTCAGAGAGACGTCATAATTCCTGAGAGGATCTCCTCATGGACACATAGTAGAGAGAGAGTAAACTTTCGTAGAGGACAAAGGAAATCCTTCCACCTCACAGAACTTGAGGTACGAACAAATTTCATGTTCCGGAGAAAGTATAAAAGATCGGTGAAGAATCCAGCTACGAACTGGTCTGTTTGTCACAACTTGGGAAATTTCATGGGAGACGGTGTGGCCACATTACCATAACGCTGTTTGTATAATAGCCTCAGCTATGAGGTTTACAGCTAATTGTTGTATAAGATGAATGAGTGAGTATGATACTGTTTGTATAATTGTGTAATATGATTTTGGACTGTTTAATGACGAAAAATACAATTCCCTTTTGATTTAAACTAAGTCATAGGACCGCCCCTGAGCCCAGTTAGGGTTAGAAATCCTGGGACAGCCTTTTCTGCCATTCCAAATAAAAAACCCACTCGGGTTTTCAATCAGCAGACCGAGCTTACCTCAATTACGAGATGGTTAAAGGTTGCAGACCATGTTTTTCTACATTAGGAGGACAAAGGTTGTAGACCATTGCTGAATCTTTTAACCATACCACGCAGTTAAACTCTTAGACTATCGATACCGACAGAATAATAACAAGTCTTTGATACTAATTACTAGTCTGCAGCTAGGAATTCGGTATCATTGAACGCGAAGAACGACAACCGCCGAAACATCCATTCTATAACGAATGTCACTTTGAACTATCCCCTCTAACCAAGACAGAGAGAGAGAGGGAGAGAGACGGAAATTCTACGAAAGACACAAACTTTTCACCAGCATTCAAGACGACACACTGAGCATAAATATATTGATTGATTGCAATTGTTCCCGAATGAGTGAGTGTGTAAAGGATTAGCATTTCTATTGTTATAATTATCACTCTGTAGTGACTTCTTAGTCGACCCCCACTTCCCATTTTGTCTAACAAGCCGCCATGCCGGTTCAGCCCACTAGGGCACATTCTCCTATCATTTCATGTAACCACATTTGCCATGTTTGTTGTTTGTTTATGCATTTATGTGAATTACTTTAGTAAGTAATAAATAAATGATTTAAGACAATTGATGTATGGCTGACTCATAGTGAAGACTGGGTTCGTGTAGATAACCAACAATTTACGACGTTTGGAATGAGATTAACGTAAGGTAAAGTAAATAATTCATTCATTCGAAGACTAATTGATCAGATCAAATATGTGAACAGTTATTTTAGGAAATGATAACTTTGTAATCTGAATATTTTTCCATGGTGCCCTGACTTCCTAGTTAATTAGTTACGTGATTAATCAGTTGATCGCGTAATAACTAATTACAGAGAATCAGTCTTCAGTTAATGATAGTAAAGACACGACAGGAGGGACACCCTTTTTCAAGCATTCAGGGAGTGTCAGGTAAAAAATATATTTTACTGAAAGAGAGGGCCATCCATTTTCATTTCAGAGAGATCTGTTTTTCTCCAGGTATCCCCCATAATAAATAATGTACAGTCACTTAGTTGAAAAACAGTAGGTGGGATTATTACTCTCATGCTATGCAAAAATGACCGACATGACAGATTGGGATGGGATTTAAATTTCAGATGTTTTGATTTGTGCTTGTGCACATAATTACATAAAAACCTATCTCCCCCAGTAAAATGAATCCCCCGCGAGTAGGGCTTTAGTGTTCATCCAAAGCTGTCTTTGATTTAAATAGATGCAGATAAAAAACCTCAAGGTCTGCCTTATTGTCTGTATCTCTAGGCAACAACTCATTAACTAGGCTTCCATTCACCGTTGAAAGACTGGAAGCCGAGTATTTGCAGAAAAAGGCATGCACATTGTAATGGGTTGGCCTGTTTCCATTAAACTGGCATGTTGCGGTTGAAAAGCTGTGCATCCTGAAGTAGTGCAAATAAAAAGCACTTTATCGCATAAGTTTCCATGAAGTTAATAATAAACAGAAGCTCAATGTGTTCCCATCACATTTTGTGGTCGCAAAAGAGTGTAGGTTACATGTTGAGATAAGAGCAAGATCATTTTTATTTGATAATTGGCAGCCAAGCACCAATCATCATGTCACCAGCATACAAATAACGCCTTTGATGTGTATTGGACATTTGCATCAGGCTGGTCAACTTAACCACCATATGTGTGTTCATCTCAACCTAATCCATCTGCCTAATAAACTCTTCATGCTTTTTTCACGTTGTGGTGGGAGGACAACATATCATTGTGACTAAGTTTACTTTGACAAGATGGTAATTATATCAATATGTGCACATAAAAGCATTTTCCACCGCAATTGTCACAATCTATTTCACAGACAAAGAAATGATCCTCCCTTGTGTAGCGTATTTTGTTTTGTCGACATTAGGACGTTTTCACAAAAAAAATGTGCTGTTTCCTTCAGGCTTCAGTTCATTCCATAAAATGGTTGGAAGGAAACATGGTTTACGGTAAAAAATAAACACATTCTCCTCTTTCTCTCTTATCATACACTTCTACCTCTTGCCATTCCCCACCTATTCTGTTCAACCTTGGAATCAATTCCTTCATTCCACCTCCTTCCAGTCAATAATAAGAAAGAAGCTAGGTTTCCATATTCAAGTAATGTATAGATGTTTTCAGTTTTTCTCAGAAAAGTCTGGAAAATTGGAAAATAATTGACCTCAGGTGAGTTAGAAGGTGGTGTGGAGTACCTTTCTCCCCGAAGATCCATCTTTTATGCATGGAGGTGGTGAAGAAGATGGGTGCCTGTGTGAGGCACATCAGGAGATCAGTAATGGCCAGGTTAATGATGAACATGTTGGCCGGAGTCCTCAGTGACCTGCTCCTGTAGAACACAGCACATACAGCACAGGGAAAGGCATGATTCAATTTGACACACACACACACACACACACACACACACACACACACACACACACACACACACACACACACACACACACACACACACACACACACACACACACACACACACACACACACACACACACACACACACACACACACACACACACACACACACACACACACACACACACATTAACCCCAGCATAATGCTGTAACATTCCCACAAATGGTAGGTCAGTGTAATCAAAGTGTTATTGTACTGAAATTACATAGTTCCTCTCTGTCTATGGAAAGAGCTTGTGCCATCACATTTGTCCAACATGTACCACTTACAGTATATCTGCAAATGATTGTGTGTGTGTGTGTGTGTGTGTGTGTGTGTGTGTGTGTGTGTGTGTGTGTGTGTGTGTGTGTGTGTGTGTGTGTGTGTGTGTGTGTGTGTGTGTGTGTGTGTGTGTGTGTGTGTGTGTGTGTGTGTGTGTGTGTGTGTGTGTGTGTGTGTGTGTGTGTCTATATACACAATGAGTCATCATGGTGGGAGAGAAATGGCATGTCCACACAAAGCATTGAAAGCGAAGCGCGTTACACACAACCCAGAACAATGTAATGTCAAGCCAAATAGTGTGTTTGGGATGAAGGAAAGACAACTACGAATGTGAAAACACTTGCAATTGCAGCTTGTGCGACAGGTTCTTTTATTTTACACAATGCGGATCAACTGAGACACACTGATAAACAACTGAGACGACAGAGCCACATATGACAGATGGAGGGATATTGAGACGACAAAACCTCAGCATCAACTCCACATTCTCTTGCTGCAAGAAACTGCCACAGAATTATAATTGATCAAATTATAGGTGTGTGTGAGAAAGAGAAAGAGAGAGATAGTTATGGTACAATGGGAAGCTCCTGTCCCTTACCTGCTGAAGGCATAGATAACCAGGAAGTTGCCCACCATGCCGGTGATGCCGATAGCCAGAATGACTACCCCTATAGTGTAATGGACATGGTCAGGTACATCCACAGTTGGGAAGGGGTGGCGAGAGGCTTCCTGCACCATGGCCATCTACAGGTAAAACAAAATAACGGTATTTAAACAGGAGCCTGGTGGCATAACAAAACTGTGAGAAATGAACCATATCCACTTATTAATCATGTAGGAAGAGGAATGCATAGTATAACCCCAAAATGCTGGTAGGTTGTAAGTAAATCAATTTGTTAGCAACGTTTTCAAATTACTGTACTGTACTGAAATATACACTACCGGTCAAAGGTCTTAGAACACTTACTCATTCATGGGTTTTCTTTATTTGTACTATTTTCAACATTGTAGAATAATAGTGAAGACATCAAAACTATGAAATAACACATATGGAATCTTGTAATAACCAAAAAAGTGTTAAACAGATTATTCAAATAGCCACCCTTTGCCTTGATGACAGTGTTGCACACTCTTGGCATTCTCTCAACCAGCTTCACCTGGAATGCTTTTCCAACAGTCTTGAAGGAGTTCCCACATACGCTGAGCACTTGTCTGCTTTTCCTTCACTCTGCGGTCAGACTCATCCCAAACCATCTCAATTGGGTTGAGGTCGGGGAATTGTGGAGTCCATGTCTTCTGATGAAGCACTCCGTCACTCTCCTTCTTGGTAAAAAAAAGCCCTTACACGGCCTGGAGGTGTGTTGGGTCATTGTCCTGTTGAAAAACAATGATAGTCCCACTAAGCCCAAACCAGATGGGATGGCGTATTGCTGCAGAATGCTGTGGTAGCCAAGCTGGTTAAGTGTGCCTTGAATTTTAAATAAATCACTGACAGTGTCACCAGCAAAGCATCCCCACCCCATCACACCTACTCCTCTTCGGTGGGAAATACAAATGCAGAGATCCTCCATTCACCCACACAGCAAAGAAATCTCCAATTTGGACTCCAGACCAAAGGACAAATTTCCACCGGTACAATGTCCATTGCTCTTGTTTCTTGGCCCAAGCAAGTCTCTTCTTATTGGTGTCCTTTAGTAGTGGTTTCTTGCAGCAATTCGACCATGAAGGCCTGATTCACTCAGTCTGCTCTGAACAATTGATGTTGAGATGTGTCTGTTACTTGAACTCTGCGAAGCATTTATTGGGCTGCAATTTCTGAGGCTGGTAACTCTAATGAACTTATCCTCTGCAGCAGAAGTAACTCTGGGTCTTCCATTCCTGTGGTGGTCCTCATGAGAGCCTGTTTCATCATAGCGCTTGATGGTTTTGGCGACTGTACTTGAAACTTTCAAAGTTCTTGAAATGTTCCATATTGACTGACCTTCAAGTCTTAAAGTAACAATAGACTGTTATTTCTCTGCTTATTTGAGATGTTGCCATAATATGGACTTGGTCTTTTACCAAATAGGGCTATCTTCTGTATACCACCCCTACCTTGTCACAACACAAATATCAGGAATCAAGGTAAGACCCAGATGCAGACTGTAGAAGTAACTATGTTTATTGTAGCAACAGAGGCAGGCAAATACAGGTCAAGGCAGGCAGGGGTTGCTAAACCACGGTAAGGCAAAGGTACCGGACGGCAGCTAGGCTCAGGGACAGGCCAGACAGAGAGGTCAGACAGGCAAAGGTAAAAAACCAGGGGGATGTGACAAGAGAGGCTGGGAACAGCTAGTCGCTGACAGGAAACCGTCTGGTAAGCTTGACCAAACAAGATGAACTGGCAACAAACAGACAGAGAACACAGGTACAAATACACAAAGGATAATTGGGAAGATGGGCGACACCTGGAGGGGGGTGGAGACAAGCACAAGGACAGGTGAAACAGATCAGGGCGTGACGGCAAATGATTGGCTCAAACGCATTAAGAAGGAAATACATTCCACAAATGTACTTTTATAAAGGCACACCTGCTAATTGAAATGCATTCCAGGTGACTACCTCAGGAAGCTGGATGAGAGAATACCAAGAGTGTGCAAAGCTGTCATCAAGGCAAAGGGTGGCTTTTTGAAGAATCTCAAATATAAGATATATCTTGATTTGTTTAAACCTTTTTTTTGGTTACTACATGATTCCATATGTGTTATTTCATAGTTTTGATGTCTTAACTATTCATCTACAATGTAGAAAATAGTAAAAATAAAGAAAAACCCTTGAATGTGTAGGTGTGACCAAACCTTTGGCTGGTGCTGTTTGTTAGCAAAAACCTCCAGAGAACTTATTTAGCATGTTTTGGTGTTCGAGTTAGGCGAACATTCCCTTAATATCAAACAGAACTTATCCAGAATGTAGTTACCATGTTCTCTGAATATCCCATATTAATGTTCTAGACACATTTCATGGGACATTGCAAGAACATTTGTGTCCAGTTTTCTGAAGGGTTAGGGGGAATATTCCATCAACATCACAACAAACATACACAGAACATGGTTGCCATGTTCTCAGAAAATAAGATATGAATGTTCTAGACACGTTTCATGGGAACATTACAAGAGCATTCACGTGTCAAGTTTTCTGAGGGTAAGGGACAGGTTGCAATCTACTGGCGGAGGGGTAGTTCAAAATAGGGGAGGGTTGACAAACCTTTTTTTTGCTTTGAGGGTTGTGTGTTTTTTTTTATTGGGCACAGTGGAGGGTAGTGCATTTTATTCATTGGTTTACTATATAATTTCTTCCATCCTCGCCAAATGTACTCATCTGCTTGCGTGTTCCTCCCCTATATCAAGGTGTTTTGGTACTTTTCCGTGTGCTAACTTTTACTATACCACAGGTCAGTATAGTCTAACGGTCCATCCTGCCCTCTGTCCACCATTCATAGTGACAATAGTGCAAGGTGGATCATTTGTGCAGATCTGCAATAGGCTAATTAGCAATCATATCACACATAAAAGCATTACATTTTTTGTTGTTGCAATTTCCAATATGACTCCACAAGTACAAATAGGAATAGCTGATAGGTAGCGGAGAGGCCATGTGCGCATTAAATAACAGTAAAGACATGACACATGTCCCTATTGATCTTGTTTAGGGACAATACAATTATCCTACCTGGACTAGCCTACAACACCACAATGCAATGAATATATATGTATATGGGGTGGCAGGTAGCCTAGTGGTTAGAGCATTGCACTAGTAACCGGAAGGTTGCAAGCTCAAATCCCTGAGCTGACTAGGTAAACATCTGTCATTCTACCCCTGAACAAGGCAGTTAACCCACTGTTCCTAGGCTGTCATTGAAAATAAGAGTTTGTTCTTAACTGACTTGCCAAGTTAAGTAAAGATTATAAAAAATATCTCTGGGGCTAAGCTGCTCTTCCTTTATTTAGGCTATATACACTCTATACTATTGTTTTATATTAACATCATACATTGGACACCTAAGCCTATAGGCCTATGCATGCAATGCCCTGATCCGTTTAGTGCTCAAATCTCTGACAGCTGAATCTTGAGGTGGACAATTTTTGCTTTATGAAAGTTGCCTAAAACCACCCCCCAGAAAATAGGCTATAAACGTTGACATAAGCTACACATGGAAACCCAAGGAACAGAGTTAACATTTTTAATATTCACGGTCACTTTGTCCGGTGCCAAATTTTCCTAAAGGAAACTCTGAAATGCACACGGTTTCTATGCAGATTTTTTGAATATTCACATGAAAATCTGTCACCAATTGGAAGGAAACCTAGCTATAGACACGCACAAGACTCTGGCAAGTGCGCTAGTCCAGTGTCACATTGATTATGCCGGTACATCATGGTTCCCACCAGCAGTCCCAAACATCTAAAGAATAAGCTACAGACCAGCCAAGCAAGCTTGTAAGATTTGTACTTAAACTCCCCCCTCATACTCATCTTGAAGTTGAGCATTTTTTTGTCTGTGTCTCTGTAATTGTATAGGGAAACTGAGCAAAAAAAGAAACGTCCTATCACTGTCAACTGTGTTTAATTTCAGAAAACGTGTAAATATTTGTTTGAACATAAGATTCAACAACTGATACATAAACTGAACAAGTTCCACAGACATGTGACTAACACAAATTGAATAATGTGTCCCTGAACAAAGGGGGGGGGGTTCAAAATCAAAAGTAACAGTCAGTATCTGGTGTGGCCACCAGCTGCATTAAGTACTGCAGTCCATTTCCTCCTCATGGATTGCACCAGATTTGCCAGTTCTTGCTGTGAGATGTTACCCCACTCTTCCACCAAGGCACCTGTAAGTTTCCGGACATTTCTGGGGGGGAATTGTCCTAGCCCTCACCCTCCGATCCAACAGGTCCCAGACGTGCTCAATGGGATTGAGATCTGGGCTCTTCGCTGGCCATTGCAGAACACTGATATTCTTGTCTTGCAGGAAATCACACAGAACGAGCAGTATGGCTGGTGGCATTGTCATGTTGGAGGGTCATGTCAGGATGAGCATGCAGGAAGGGTACCACATGAGGGAGGAGGATGTCTTCCTGTAACACAGCGTTGAAATTGCCTGCAATGACAACAAGCTCAGTCTGATGCTGTGACACTGCCCCAGACCATGACGGATCCTCGACCTCCAAATCAATCCCACTCCAGCCCTCGGTGTAATGCTCATTCCTTCGACGATAAACGCAAATCTCTTCAGTGAAGAGCATTTTTTACCAGTCCTGTCTGGTCCAACGACGGTGGGTTTGTGCCCATAGGCGACGTTGTTGCCGGTGATGTCTGGTGAGGACCTGCCTTTACAACAGGCCAACAACAGGCCAACCGATCCTGTGCAGGTGTTGTTACACATGGTCTGCCACTGCAAGGCGATCAGCTGTACGTCGTGTCTTACTGTAGCGCTGTCTTAGGCGTCTCATAGCTTCACCTGGAATGCTTTTCCAACAGTTTTGAAGGAGTTCCCACATACGCTGAGCACTTGTCTGCTTTTCCTTCACTCTGCAGTCAGACTCATCCCAAACCATCTCAATTGAGTTGAGATCGAGAATTGTAGAGGCCAGGTCATCTGATGAAGCACTCCATCACTCTCCTTGGTAAAAAAAGCCCTTACACGGCCTGGAGGTGTGTTGGGTCAATAAATGCTTCACATCTGCGGGACTTCTTGTAGCAGGCTTCTTGTCCATGACGAAGAAACTAGTCGACGCAGGAAAAGTGAAAGTGCGGATGAAACCTTGTTGGAGTGCCTCTTGGATGTAATCCTCCATGGCCTGGGTCTCAACCACCGACAGAGGGTAGATGCGTCTGCATGGAGGCGCAGACCCTGCCAGCAGGTCACTGGCACAGTCCCAGCGGCGATGAGGGGGAAGACAGGTGGTGCGGATCTTGGAGAATACCTCCCGCAGGTCCTGGTATACCACAGGGATGTTAGGCTGAAGGGCAAGCACAGGACTCTCAACCGACGTGGAAGCAGGTCCTCTGGCATTTGGGTGACCAGTCTGTGATTGTCATCCTCGACCAGGGGCTGGTGGAATTATGGAATTGAAGCCAAGAGAGGCCGAGGATGATCTTGTGATGAATGGGCTCCACAGTGAGGGTGAGTGGTTGGGTGATGTGTGTGATGGTTCCGGATCCTAGTAGCCGATTATCAAGGGCTTGAACCGGGAAAGGAGAGGAGAGTGGGTATGAGGTGATGTTAAGAGAGGAGGCAAGGGTCTGGTCAATAAAGTTCCCCGCGGCACCGGAATCCACTAACGCTGTAGACATAGTACATGAGGGACAGTCAACTAGAGTGATGGACACCAAAGAGTTTAGCAGAGAGTGATGGAAGATGGAATACTCACTCCTGCCCTATGAGGTGGAAGATCACATGACTGTCCCTCTGCTCTTGTGGAGCCCTTATTAGGAAGTTCTGGACACTGCTGGAACCGGTGCCCCCCTTGACCACAATACAGACAGAGCCCCAGCTGTCTCCGTCTGCATCATTCCGCCGCGGGGAGGCGTGAGACCGCTACCTCCATGGGTTCAGGCTCTGATCCAGAGTGTTCCCTGAAGGAGGGAGAGAAGTGATAAGTATCGACGCTCCTGTAGTAGGTTATTCAGACAGATGGCCATTGCAATGAGTGCGTCCAAAGAGAGGTTGTCGTCTCGACAGGCCAACTCTGTCTGGACATCCTCTCACAGAACTCTTCGGAATAGCGTGCAAAGCGCCAACTCGTTCCATCCGCTGGATGCTGCTACTGTCCGGAAGGTGAGCGCGTACTCTGGTCCCCTGCCGTAATTGGAGTAAGCACTCACCCTCCTCTCTGCCCTTTGGGGGATGATCGAAGATGCATTTGAACAGAGCTATGAACCCCTCATATGAAGCTAGCTCCTCCTCTCCCAGACGGCCATGGCCCATTCCAAAGCATGCCCAGTCAGCAGAGAAACAACCTTGGTAACCTTGGACCTCTCGTATTGGGGGCTCCCCTGTGGTGCGTAAAGTAGAGGGAGCACTGAAATAGGAAGCCACGGCCTATAGATGGGGTGCCGCCATATTTATCCGGGAGGGACAAACGTGCATCGCTGACCTGAGCGGGTTGCTGAATGGGCTATTGTACTGGCTCGCTGGTTCGACTGGTTGTAGTGTATCCTCCGCTAGTTGACGGCAACGCCTCCCGGGTATGTTCAAGACATTGCGAAGAACCTCTCCCATAGCCATCCCCAGTTGTGCTAGCTGGTCCTGGTGTTGATGTAGAAGGTATCCTGCTCATTGACCATCTGGGAGATATTTTGTTCTCCTGCTGCTTCCATGTTTTGAGTCAGTATTCAACATAACAGACAACATAACAGTAGCATCTTTGCATGAACACAGGATCAATACTTACTAGGGAAGGAACCTAAGGGAGTGCCAGATATAGGGGAGGTATTAAGTGTGGTAATGGAGTCCAGGTGTGCCTCATGATGACGTACATGTGCGTGTAATGATTGATGCCAGGTGTGTGTAATGATGGATCCCAGGACCGGTGGTTAGTATACAGCCGAACACCAGAGGGGAAGAGTGGGAAAAGGCATGACACTACATTAATGTGGATGCTATCATGATTACGGATAATCCTGAATGAATCGTGAATCATGATGAGTGAGAAAGTTAGACGCACAAGTATCAATATCCGTAATCATGGTAGCATCCACATTAATGTAGTGTTTAGAAACATTATATTCTTATTTACAATATAGGTGATTCCAAAATGACACAATATATTATTTACCATTCATTTCTATTTGGGCACAAAATTTGTAGTCACAAGCTTGATGTAATCATTGCGTGCTAGGAATATGGGACTATGTACAAAAAGGGCTGTAATTTCTAAACGGTTCACTCATTATGGATGAAAATACCCTCGAATTAAAGCTGAAAATCTGCACTTCATCCTCATTATAATTTCAAATCCAAAGTGCTGAAGTACAGAGCCAAAACAAAAAATATGCCATGTCCCAATACTTTTGGGGCTCGTTGTATGTAATTGTAAAACACTGTATGTTAAAAGCACTGTTTCTGTGTGTCCCTAATCTTGTTAGAGACAAAGAGCTGTGAATGGATCAGTGGTTCACCAATCAGGGCCTTGATGGGCTCGGCAACAGGAACAAGGGGTGGTGTGTAAACACATTTTTGGGGGGAGAACGTTTCTTTAAGACCATCAGGCGACGTCTTAAAAACGTCTTTAGGGATGACCCTGGAACAAGCTTTGAACTAGACAAATACCTCCAGGGGACCATGACAGAACGTCCTATGTTTTAAACGTCTTTGGACACATGAATGTTCTTGCATGGTTCCCATGAAAAGTTTCTAGGACATTAATATCTTATATTCATAGAACATGGCAACCGCATTCTGGGCAAGTTCTATTTGACATTAAGGGAATGGTCTCTTGAAAACAGTCCTTGCACATCACTGGAACATTCCTATAAAGATCTTAGGTAATGAACAAATGAGACTCTTAAGGAAACGTCTCTAAAGTTGTGGGAGTGTTTGTTGTTAGCCGGGTAGTGCATCCTGGTTTCCGCTCTTGCCATTTTAATCAGTGGCTAATTTAGACTTGGGCAGTCAGTGACATTAATTCATCAACTAGGCTCCAGGGGAAAACAAAAACTAGCAGGACTGTGATTGTAGACCACTGGAGAGTTATACCCCCCGATTTAGACCATGACACTGTTTTCAACCTTTTCCTTTTCTCTACAAGGCTGAAAAAAAGATAAAAGATAATAATTATTATTATTAAGTGATTATCCAGCCTTAAAGCACTAAGCAGACTAACTCTGCATATAATCGTCTGGATTCGTTTTCCTCCACTGTGAATAATTACTGTCACATTCACTGGCCATCTGAGAAATGAACTTCGCTGAGCTTCAATACGAATGAAGAGCCGTTTGGATTCAAAAACCTGAAGGACAGTTTCCTTATTCACTCTCACAAATTAAAATTAATACGCAAACATCACCGTTTTTTAAAATCCTTCTCCATCCGGAGTGTCTCCGGAATGGTTTTAATGAAGAGAGCATTTGGTTGAGTTCGTAGCGCAGGGTACGCAGGGTCAACTTCCTGCTCGACTGCTCTGAAGCCGCCGCGAGAGGACACAAATCAACAGGGATAAATGTCCCCACCAACACAGGCGTGATGGAATAAATAAGACCAGGCGAAATCTCCCTGTCATTTCAAGTCTCAGTCACTTCAGACTGAGTGGAATGCACGCATATGTATGGTGGTCTCACACTGCCCCACTCTCACAGAGTCTAACAGGGAGAAGGGGGCGCAGGTAAGAACATTGTGAAATAAAATGATGAGGAGGAGAAAGAGGAAGAGGAAGGGGAAGAAAAGGAGGAGAAGGGGAGGAGGGGTAGCAGAGGAAATGGATGTCAATTATGAGGAGGAATGGGAGGAGATGGAAGAAGAGGAAGAGGACAACCATTATGACGAGGAGGAGTAGGACAATTATGAGGACAACAATGATGATAATGGCCCACACACAAATACACCCGAACAAATAGTCCAAGGCCACTAGCTCTGTAGACAAAGACCTTGAATTCCTTTGATAACTTCAGATGAGCCACACTCGTCTGCGATACATCCCCCAGGTGGCAGTGTTTGACAACCACTAAGAGAAGTGTTTGAACTGGGTTTAGATAAAAAGCCCCCAAACGTTGCCTGTCCACAGATCAAACAGGAAGAAGAGTCAGTGGTGCTACATCAGACAGTCAGACAGGGTGGTATAATGGAAAATATATATCCTGGACAGAATACCAGCATATGTCAGGGGTTATAAGGGAGCTTTGTCTGGGATAGTGTGGGCTTCTCCAGCGAACTTACACAACTTGCAAAGAAAACAATGGGTTCCACATTGAACTCTCGAAGCCAATGTTAAGCTGAAGATCTCAACTTTTATGGCAGTCAATAATCTTACTTACTCTGTCATCATCACACCACTATTTTGATCCACTGACACCTTGGATATGTCCACTGAAATGATTTTACCAGGAGTGATTACTAGGGGTTAGTTTATTCAAGTTTTTGGTCAAAGTGTTACATGAAGTTCTCCCAAACTTGTGCAAAAATTATCTCAACTTAAAATGATGTGTTTGCTCAAATTGTCTCATATGTTCATTCAACAAAACATTTTTATTTGGGCATCTTACCTATAACTAGTTGCACAGTGAGTGCTTTTAACATACAATGTTTTCAACTTACATATTTGATGAATGTTCATTTATACAGTAATTAATCTTCAACATCCTCCCCTAGGGATTTGAACTCCAAACCTGTAAGTTCACAACACTTCAATCTTCCTGCTGCGCCACCATGTCTGTGTTGAAATTGAGTTAATCTGTATTGTCACACCTTGCACTTCAAAGTAAACCTCAACTCTGTTAACAGTACACTCAAGAAAAACAATTTTATTTATCATAGTGATTAAGGAGTAACATTAAAATAGAGTAATATGCCCCACTAACATTAGAAAATTAGGTATCATAAACAAAAAAATGCTTAAATAAGTAAATCAAATCAATTATGTGAGAATATTCAAATGAACTGATAACTGACATAGACATGGTGGCGTAGCAGGAATATCAGAATGCCATGCGTCAAGAGGTAGAATTAAAATCACAGGTGAGGACATGTTGAATAATAATTACTGTATAAATGAATATAAACAATGTGTTGAAAACATTGTATGTGAAAAACATTGTGTGTGTAACCAGTTGCACACATGAAAACCAGGTGTGTGGAAAAACAAGACAAAACAAATGGAAAATGAAAAATGGATCGGCGATGGCTAGAAGACCGGTGACGTCGACTGCTGAACACCGCCCGAACAAGGAGAGGAACCGACATCGGCAGAAGTCGTGACAGTACCCCCCCCCCCACACACACACCATTGATGCACGGCTCCAGCAGCGCGCCGTCACCGGCCTCGGGGACGACCCGGAGGGTGAGGCGCAGGGCGATCCGGACGGAGACGGTGGAACTCCCGCATTATTGAAGGGTCCAACACATCCTCCACCGGAACACGGCATCACTCCTCCGTACCATACCTCTCCCAGTCCAGGAGGTACTGAATGCCTCTCGCCCGATGCCTCGAATCCAGTATGGAACGAACGGAGCCCGCCGGGGCCCCCTCGATGTCTAGAGGAGGTGGAGGAACCTCCCGCACCTCAGACTCATGGAGCGGGCCAGCAACCACCGGCCTGAGGAGAGACACATGGAACGAGGGGTTAATACGGTAATCGGGGGGAAGCTGTAACCTGTAACTTACCTCGTTCAGTCTCCTCAGGACTTTAAATGGCCCCACAAACCACGGACCTAGCTTTCGGCAGGGCAGGCGGATGGGCAGGTTTCGCTTCGAGAGCCAGACCCGGTCCCCCAGTGCGAACACCGGGGCCTCAGTACAGTGACGGTCTGCGCCGGCTTTCTGGCGCAGCATGGCGCGTTGAAGATGAACATGTTTCCTCCTCGCGCCGGAACCAGTTGACCACCGCAGGAGCCTCGGTCTGACTCTGATGGCAAGGATACGGAACTGATACAGTATGCACTGGAAGGGGGAGTGGTTAGTGGAGGAGTGGCGGAGCGAGTTCTGGGCCATCTCTGCCCAGGGCACGAACACTGCCCACTCCCCAGGCCAGTCCTGGCAATAAGACCTCGAAAACCTACCCACATCCTGGTTTACTCTCTCCACCTGCCCATTACTCAGGTGAAACCCCGAGGTAAGGCTGATCGAGACCCCCAGACGTTCCATGAACGCCCTCCAGATCCTCGAAGTGAACTGGGGACCCAGAACAGACACTATGTCCTCAGGCACCCCGTAGTGCCGGAAGACGTGAGTAAACAAGGCCTCCACAGTCTGTAGGGCCGTAGGGAGACTGGGCAGAGGGAGGAGACGGCAGGACTTAGAGAAACGATCCACAACAGCCAGGATTGTGGTGTTTCCCTGTGATGGCAGAAGATCGGTCAGGAAATCGATCGACAGGTGTGACCATGGCCACTGTGGATCGGGTAAGGGGTGTAGCTTACCTCTGGGCAGGTGCCTAGGAGCCTTTACACTGGGTGCACACAGAGCAGGAGGAACCATAAACCCTCACTTAGCCAAAGTGGGCCACCAGTACTTCCCGCTCAGACAGCGCACCATCCGACCGATGCCTGGATGACCAGAGGAGGGTGAAGTGTGGGCCCAATAGATCAGCCGGTCTCGGACAGCAGATGGAACATACAGATGACCAGCAGGACACTGGAGGGGAGCAGGCTCTGCACGCAACGCCTGCTCAATGTCCGCGTTCAGCTCCTACACTACCGGCACCACCAGGCAGGAGGCCCGGGAGTATGGGGGTGGGATCCATGAGCCGCTCCTCTGTGTCATACAGCCGGGACAGTGCGTCTGCCTTCACGTTCTGGGAACCTGGTCTGTAAGAAAGGGTGAAAACACAACGGGTGAAAAACATGGCACACCTTGCGGTTCAGTCTCCTCGCTGCCCGGATGTACTCCAGATTGCGGTGGTCAGTCCAGATGAGAATAGGGTGTTTAGCCCCCTCAAGCCAATGTCTCCACGCCTTCAAAGCCTTGACGACAGCCAACAGCTCCCGGTCCCCCACGTCATAGTTTTGCTCCGCCGGGCTGAGCTTCCTCGAGAAGAAGGCACAGGGGAGGAGCTTTGGTGGCGTACCCGAGCGCTGAGAGAGCACGGCTCCTATCCCAGCCTCGGACGCGTCCACCTCCACTATGAATGCCAAAGAGGGATCCGGATGGGCCAGCACGGGAGCCGAGGTAAACAGAGCCCTCAGGTGACCAAAGGCCCTGTCCATCTCAGGAGTCGGGAGTCGGGAGTCGGGAGTCGGGAGTCGGGAGTCGGGAGTCGGGAGTCGGGCTTCGGTAGAAGTCGTGACAGAGAGGTTGGCAGCCAATAAGATACTTAATTCCAAAAAATATATTTCAACAATGCCTAATGTTTTTAATTCGACTTTTGCTTTCAAAAGCAGCTCAAACTTAGAACATGTAAGAATGAACTATAGCCATTGAATTCTACCATGCAAATATGCTGTTCATTATTGTGAAATAATGCACGCTTTATAATGCCCCTCAAGCCAATTATAAACAAGTATTCAACAATGCCATGGTATGAATAGGAAATATATATATTTTTAAATGCACATCTGGACAGCACTTTATTTTTCCATTTCCTTTTATTTCACTTAGCCGAGACAGTTTCCATCATTCATATTATTATTGTTACGCCATGACCTTAGTTATTTTTTTAAATTTATTATTTTGGTTAGATCAGTGTGACTAGGGTGGGTATGTTAGTTTTATATTGTCTAGGGGGTCTTGTATATCATGGGGTTTTTGTAAGTCTAGGTATTTGTATGTTTATGGTGGCCTGAATTGGTTCCCAATCAGAGGCAGCTGTCGTTGCTGTCGACAGCTATCGTTGTCTCTGATTGGGGACCATATTTAGGTAGCCATTTTGTCTAGGTTATTTGTGGGTTCTTATTCTATGTTTAGTTACCTGTCTGCACTACTCATATTTGCGTCACGGTTCATTTTGTTTGTTTGTTTGTTTGTTTGTTTGTTTGTTTGTTCAGTATTCTTTCTTTATTAAAGAAGAATGTACGCTTACCACGCTGCGCCTTTGTCTCCTCCATACAACGAATGTAACAATTATATGCGACAGATGACTCATGATATTAACTGTCTCTGGCTACACATTTAAAAAAAAAGTTTTTCTATGGAAGACAGCCTGATTCAACAAAACATGTATTTGGGCCAGCCAGGAGGTTCAGTCAATGTGGGTATTCTTCCGCATGATCTCAAAGTGCGCTGGATCACAGGAAGGGCTGAACAAAAAAACATAAAAGCTTTGCCCTTTCAATGAATAGATAAGCAGTGATGCATCAAGGGTGAAAAAAATGAACTTTGAAGAAAATACCCAACATGGTTTTTGAAAAGGCACCTGTTTAGATCTTTGCTTTCTGAGCTGTAAAATTCTCTCTGCCCATATTGACGTGCATGCAGGTCAGCTATGAGACCATTAGGTACTAATAAACAGTGCAATACTGATCATAATCTGATGCTAATGGTTTGAAAAGAGATCGGAGCACTGGTCATTATCCCCAACACCGGGCTGCCATTTCCGAACAAAAAGGTACAGCACTCAAATGACAGTAAGAAATCTCAAAAGCTTTTTAAACATTCTGGCTAATGAACATGCTTCAGATTGCTTGCCTACTACATATAGCCCAGGAGGAGGACTTCTGTCATAGTGCCACTAAAGACCAACTGAGATCTGTCTGGCTGACTAAAGAGTTCCTTCCTGGCACCACTATTCTGCAGAGGTTCATTAAAATGTTTTGTTGAGTTTGATCATATCTGAATAGTTTTGCTTATTAAAAAGCATCCCTCTATAAGGGGATGAAAATACTCCTGTTGTAACGTTGAGATCCTCTGGGATTCTTTTCTCTTTTCATTAGTGAAGCAGCAGCCGTGGTTTCTTCCCACACTAGATCAGACTACACTGCTGCCTCACACACAGAGTAACGGGAGTTTTTGTTGTGTGATTGTGTGTGCCTGCGCGCGCACGTGCGTGTGTGTGTGCGTGCTAAAGGCAGTCAACCCTCGAGTCTTACAAAATACATCAGGATATACAGTATTTAGGTCATTGTGTCTCTAGTTGAATCTTTTCTAACAGCATCAATTACATCATGGAATCATTCTCGTTTCATCCTTTAATGCACCTGTACAGTCTAATTGTCAGTTCTAATGTGCAATACTGTCATCAAGGCAAAGGGTGGCTACTTTGAAGAATCTAAAATCTAAAATATATTTTGATTTGTTTAACACTTTTTTTCTACAATGTCATAGTCATAATAAATAAAAAAAACTTGAATGAGTAGGTGTGTCCAAACTCTCTTTCTGTCTAGCTTGTGGGGGATATATTTGTGCTCTTGTGCTCTCTGACTTAATAATTGTTCCTGAGGGAAATAATAAAGCCATATCGATTTTAACTGATTCAGTGCTGACCCTAATGCTATGTTCGAAAACCTGCTGATGCCAACAATATCTGATTACCATTTGCATGAATTGACAGCTTGAACGCTACTGAAGGCCTAATTATTATCAACGTAAATCAAGTGAGTGATTTGTAATGACCAAGGCATGGCAGTAATTGTTTTCTCTTTAGTTGAGTTTTGCCTCTTGCGTGATAAAACAGCGGCCCTAACCCATCAGACAGTCTAACCCAGTTCTAATTACACAGCTATTAAACAGTTATTACATCATCATTACACAGCTACCGTGGTACAGTCCCACTGAGAGGCACTCCGCACAGCGTGATTAGGATTTCTATCAGCTTCAAAAAGCACCTTCAAAAAGCAATTTCTAAACACTGAGATACATACAGGATGACCGTTGCTGTAGAGTCACGATGCATTTATGTGTGGACACGTTTGCCTGTCTGCCTCACTGTCCGACCAGCATCTGAGCCTCTATCCTCTCTCCTCTTTCAGTGCTGTACAAACACACTCTGATAGAGATAAGACAGGTATACAGTTTAATTCGGAAGTTTACATACACTTAGGTTGGTGTCATTAAAACTCATTTTTCAACCACTCCACAAATTTCTTGTTAACAAACTATAGTTTTGGCAAGTTGGTTAGGACATCTACATTGTTCATGACACAAGTCATTTTTCCAACAATTGTTTACAGACAGATTATTTCACTTAAAATTCACTGTATCACATTTCCAGTGGGTCAGAAGTTCACATACACTAAGTTGACTGTGCCTTTAAACAGCTTAGAAAAGTCCTGAAAATGATGGCATGCCTTTAGAAGCTTCTGATAGGCTAATTGACATCATTTGAGTCAATTGGAGGTTTACCTGTGGATTTACTTCAAGGCCTACCTTCAAACCCAGTGCCTCTTTGCTTGACATCATGGGAAAATAAAAAGAAATTAGCTAAGACCTCAGAAAAAAAAGATAGACCTCCACAAGTCTGGTTCATCCTTGGGAGCTATTTACAAACACCTGTAGGTACCACGTTCGTCTGTACAAACAATAATATGCAAGTATAAACACCATGGGACCACGCAGCCATCATACCACTCAGGAAGGAGATGCATTCAGTGTCCTAGAGATGAACGTACTTTGGTGCGAAAAGTGCAAATCAATTCCAGAACAACAGCAAAGGACCTTGTGAAGATGCTGGAGGAAACCTGTACAAAAGTATCTATATCCACAGTAAAACGAGTCCTATATCGCTCTGCAAGGAAGAAGCCACTGCTCCAAACCCGCCATAAAAAAGACAGACTACGGTTTGCAACTGCACATGGGGACAAAGATCGTACTTTTTGGAGAAATGTCTGATGAAACAGGAAATGTCTGGTCTGATGAAACAGAAATAGAACAGTTTGGCCATAATGACCATCATTATGTTTGGAGGAAAAAGGGGGAGACTTGCAAGCCGAAGAACACCATCCCAACCGTGAAGCACAGGGGTGGTAGCATCACGTTGTGGGGTGCTTTGCTGTGGGAGGGACTGGAGCACTTCACAAAATAGATGGCATCATGAGGGAAGGAAAATTATGTGCATATATTGAGGCAACATCTCAAGACATCAGTCAGGAAGTTAAAGGTTGGTTGCAAATGGGTCTTCCAAATGGATAATGACCCCAAGCATAATTCCAAAGTTGTGGCAAAATGGCTTAAGGACAACAAAGTCAAGGTATTGGAGTGGCCATCACAAAGCCCTGACCTCAATCCTATAGAAAATGTGTGGGCAGAAGCTTGTGGAAGGCTATCAGAAACATTTGACCCAAGTTAAACCATTTAAAGGCAAAGCTACCAAATGCTAATTGAGTGTATGTATACTTCTGATCCACTAGGAATGTGATGAAAGAAATGAAAGCTTAAATAAATAATTTTCTCTACTATTATTCTGACATTTCACATTCTGACAGGCTAATCATCTGTTATAGGAGGAGGATACTTTGTGGACACCGTGTCCGTATGTAGATCTCCACAATCCCATTTCTCGATGGACCTCCATGCTTCTAATCAGGGAGATTTGAATTGGAAAGCCACCATTTGAAGTGGTTGTGCGAGGTGTAGAAATAAGAATCTCAGTGAGCCAGAGCCTGACTAGCTTTGCTTGCCAGGCTTATAGTATAACAGGCTACAACATGGCTGTGGATGAGATGAACATGACTTTTGTGAACTTTTTTCCCTTTGTTTCTGAATTGATCTTTCACCTCCGATACATATTTAATGATTGCTGGTTCAACTTGGAGTCTTCCGAATTGATCTCTCTCTCCCCCCCCACCTCCCTCTGTCGTGTTGAAGGACCCTGGTTGGATTACCTGGGCGATTGGTTTTTCTGTCATGTGCGTGTACAGCTCAGTGGAGGAGAATCGATTGAGACAGTTTGCCTGCATGTAAACACAACGCCCCCGCCCCCGAGTTATTGATGTGCTGGAGACAGTCACGGTGTCTCCTCTGTGGGAACATCTGTTGATATGGGGATTTAATTAAGGCCGTTTTTTGGACGGCTCCTCGCGTCATCATGGTCTTTCAAATGTAAATGCTTAAATACCACACAACAACCGGGCGGGGTTTTGGGTCATGCTTAAATTAATTACTAAATGGAACAGATAACTGAGTATTTAGAGTGTGAAGAAGGCACGTGAGGCTGATATTAAGAGCCAATACCGGTATAGCGTTACAAGGACAATGTCGGCCGATAATATCGGTAAACCAATATATCGGTTGGGTATAGTAATCATCTGTCAACTCTTCAGATAGATATGATATTGGGGATTAAGAGAGGAGTTTTGGGGAAAGGCCACAGGACTACATGTCAAGTGGCGCAGTGGTCTAAGGCACTTCTTGGCTGTGATCGGGAGTCCCATAGGGCGGCTCGCAATTGTCCTAGCATCGTCCAGGTTTGGCCGGGGTATAAATAAGAATTTGTTCTTAACTGACTTGCCTAATTAAATAAATAAAAAACATATCTGAAGGTCGGTGACCATCAGCCATTATCAGGAGGCAATGTGCCACCTGCTGCTCCAGCTGTGTCATTACAGCACTGTAACACAAGCTGACTAAAAGGATTGGGTCATTGCATTCCAGAGGTTGGCATTACACTGGCTTAGTTTCATCACTGGAAGGCCTGTTTTATGAATCAACAACCCTAGTCACTCTGGTGTAAGTGGATTCAGATTTGTATTTATGTTTATATGAATCACACACAATAGACAGTGCCACTAACCCATTTTCCAACAGCCTCTGGCAATCTCATTATGTCTGGCTACAGATGCAGAAGTGCCACGAGAAATCAGACATGTGAAGTGCCTATGGGACATACGGAATGCATTTCTGTCTATTAATATACATTTCATGTTTTTTTGTACTGCATAAATTGTCAACCTTCTGCAGTGCCTCGTTTCCTTCAGGAATGAAGACGGATGGATGCATTTTCCCAAGTGCACATCTAATCACAAACTGACAGTCCTGCTATTGTTCCACAATATCAATGAAGTGCTCTTTCTATGCAAAAACCCAACAACGTATTGCAATGCTCGAGCCACTCGGCGTCTGTCTGTGTATGCCGTGGAGACTTCTGTCTCGAAAGTTGACGGCGGTGGTTTGAGTGCGTGTGGAAAAAACCCAAAATTAACAGACCACCAAACAATATCTGGAAATGCAGGGGTGTGCATTTTTAAAATTTTGTGAAGGGATTTGATGCAATTCTGTATGTTGAGCTAAGATACGGATAGGGGAGGGAAAGCAGGAGGGAGCAGCTAAAAT
This sequence comes from Oncorhynchus gorbuscha, assembly GCF_021184085.1. Lineage (NCBI taxonomy): Eukaryota > Metazoa > Chordata > Actinopteri > Salmoniformes > Salmonidae > Oncorhynchus > Oncorhynchus gorbuscha. Next base: position 62,461,914 of record NC_060178.1, read on the forward strand.
GAGTCAGCTATCACTGAATGAAAACATTCACATCAAAATCCAGCATGAAAGTAGAACAAAAATATTCAGGATTTTTAAAATTATTATTTTAAATTAGACTCTGTTTGTTTCAAACCTTTCTATACTGACAGGATGGTTCTGATTGAAGTTGTGCGGTCTAATTGTGATACTCAGACACCCCTTATCTGAATGCAATCCCTCACAGCTGTGTCAACTCATGGACAGACACAGACACAGGGAAATGCCATCAGAATGTACAGAAAGACATCTTGATATTTAATCAAAGGTGGCAGGTGATATTTACCCACCAAAAGGGCTCTGCACCTCATTTACCCGTTGATAAAAAAAAAGCTCAGCATTAGTATTTACACTGTGAGTAACATTCTTTAAGAACAATGTAGTAAGACAGACGAGAATGCAAGCTAGACAGTTACATTAAATACCTCACAAATAACTATGAAACACACAAACACAGAGACAGACCGACAGACAGACGAGAGAGAGAGGCATAAAGAGAGAGAGAGCAAAAGCTAGGAACAGGGACATGGGCCATCAATAAAGGTTTTCTAATAGGTGACAAATCGATAGCCTTGGGGAGGCACTATACAGTACAGACAAAGAGTGAGGCTGAAGTATGCGAGTCCATTCTGAATCATTGCTGTAAGTTATTATTGATCGACAGTCTAACCAAACCATGAATGTTTGATGCACATGATCCTATTAGACTATAAGTGTAATGAACATCTTGCTTACTTTTCATTCTCTAGTCAGATCTGCTCTGTAGAACACAACACTTAATTACAGTGTGAATGGATAAGCATTTTTTTATGTCAAATCTGCACCCAGAGAAGAATGGTAATTCATGCGTTTCATAACAGCTGTCAAGATAGCTTTTTTTTGTTGTTGCTGAGAGTAGATTTCTGAATTGAAAAATGTCCATCTGAATTGTTGATTTCTGAACAAGACAAGGCAATAACATTCAGAAATTATAGCTGCATCAGTCATTTAAATAAATGATTTGACATGAGGAACATGGACAATCATAGCAAATTCTTACAACCATACTCAAAGCAAACCACTCTAGTCAAACCTATGTCCTGCATGAATGATCGGGCTACTTCGACTATTTATTCCATTTCCCTGGGACAGAATACACAGGAGAAACACTTACAGAGGTGACAGAAGGCAGATCCACCAGCCGGTACTCATTGACCACGGTGTCATTCCAGGAGGAAAGCGTCTCCACGATGCGCGTGCAGTTTGGGTCCTGGAACCGACATGAGATGCCCTTCCGAACCGAGCGCAGGGTGCCGTTCATAGCTCCTCCCGTGCCCTCCAGGACGGACCGGCCACTCGACATGGGTTGTAGGTGGGGAAATAGAAAATAGCCCGGAGTACTGACACAATCCTACAGCTGTCCGGTCCGTGTTCCAGCAATAGGCAAATACACTCAGGAAATTAGAACTTCTCTTTGGCTCCACAGTGGGAATCTATTTTGGGAAGTTATCAATTCCGGATGTGAATGTTGACTAACAGTTTAGGTTGATTATGGTCTTGATATTGGTAGTCGTTGAGACACAGTGGTATAAAACAGTTTGACAGTCGCAGAAGAGGATGGAGCGGCATACGCGGTTGCGCGCGAGTCACGCAAACCCAATAGCACATTTCTGTACATGGATATATTTACGTAAGTGAGAAAGCCGCACATGCTCTCTCTTTTATCCATGTGCTCGCTCTGAGTTGCCACTCTCCACCCCTGTACTGTAATGATGGCACGCGTTCTCATAATGTAGGGCAATAGAGCACTCTGCACTAACATTAGTCATTATGTTGAAAGCTGCTTTTAAAGTTAGTGATTGGTGTGCCAGACCAGTTGGTGAGAGTTAATAGGCTACACATTGGAGAGTACATGTACAAAAGCTGAAGAACATATTCACATCTAGGTACTTTCTTTGCAGGTGCTGGACACTGGCGAACTCCCGAAAAAGACAAATGGAGCACACTGTTGTTCATGCTCCTAGGTGATTTTATTGATACATTTTGACCCTTTACTCTTTGCTGCCTGACGAATCAAATCAAAAGTTTATTTGTCACGTGCGCCGAATACAACAACCTTACAGTGAAATGCTTACTTACAGGCTCTAACCAATAGTGCGAAAATAAGGCATGTGTGTGTGTGTGTAGGTAAGTAAAGAAATGAAACAGTAAAAAGACATTTGAAAGTAAGAGTAGCAAGGCTATATACAGACACCTGTTAGTCAGGCTTATTGAGGTAGTATGTACATGTAGGTATGGTTAAAGTGACTATGCAGATATGATGAACAGAGAGTAGCAGTAGCTAAAAAAGAAGGGTTGGCGGGTGGTTGGACACAATGCAGATAGCTGGTTGGTCGGGTCAATTGAGGTAGAATGTACATGAATGTATAGTTAAAGTGACTATGCATATATGATAAACAGAGAGTAGCAGCAGCATACCTGTTCGGGAGTCTTATGACTTGTGGGTAAAAACTGTTGAGAAGCCCTTTTGTCCTAGACTTGGCACTCCGGTACTGCTTGCCATGCCGAAGACCTAAGGGCCAACACGTATCAATAAAATCACCTGGAAGCATGAACAGCAGAGTACAGAGAGTATTCACACCTGCAGTCTCTTCTCGCTGCCTGGGGAGAAAATTGGTCCTCACCTGGCCTGACCCTCTGATAGCTGCAGACCAGGAAAGTGGCCAGAGGCACTCAAACACACATCCCGTGTCAACAACTGTACCTGTCACACTGCAACAGCTAGTTCTATCAGGTTTAAGTTAAGACCCAAGTACAGACTGTTGAAGTAACAATGTTTATTGCAACAGGAGCAGGTAAACGACAGGTCGGGGCAGGCAGGGGGTGGATAATCCAGAGTAGTAGCAAAGGCACAAGATGGCAGGCTCAGAGTCAGGACAGGCAAGGGTCAAAACCAGGAGGGCAAGAAAGAGACTGGGGAAAAGCAGGAGCTGAGAGAAAACTCTAATTGACTTGAACAAACAGGACGAACTGGCACAGTGTCACGCCCTGACCATAGAGAGCCCTGGTGTGTTAGGTCAGGGTGTGACTAGGGGGGGAACTAGTCAATATATTTCTATGTTTGGGTTTGAGTGTGGTTCCCAATTAGAGGCAGCTGATTATCGTTGTCTCTAATTGGGGAAAAAGGTGTCCCTGTTCCCACCTGCATTTGTGGGATATTGTTTGTGCTTGTTGCACACAGTTACGGTTCATTGCGTGTGTATGCTTTTGTTGAGAAGGTTTCACTTAACTTCTTAAGGTATAGGGGGCAGCATTTTCACTTTTGGATAAATCGCGTGCCCAATTTCAACTTCCTGCTACTCATGCCAAGATTATAAGATATGCATATTATTAGTAGATTTGGATAGAAAACACTCTGAAGTTTCTAAAACTGTTTGAATCATGTCTGAGTATAACAGAACTTATGTAGCAGGCAAAACCCTGAGGACTAACCGTTCAGATTTTTATTTCTTTTGGTCTCTGTCTGTTCACTGAGTTCTCATTGGCAAATGATATTTTTTAGGAACCTTCCTACCGCTTCCACTGGATGTCACCAGTCTTTGGAATTTGGTTGAGGTTATTCATTTGTGCAATGAAGTAGGCCATCTAGGAACTGGGTAACACTGAGTTGCGCAAGACGTGAAAAGTAGCATGGTTTGTTATCTTCCTGTATTGAACACAGACCCGTCTACAATTTGATCAATTTATTAACATTTAAAAATACCTAAAGTTGTATTACAAAAGTAGTTTGAAATATTTTGGCAAAGTTTATAGGCAACTTTTGAGATATTTTGTAGTGACGTTGCGTTTTTTGGAAGCTCTTTATTTCTGGATCAAACGCGTCAAATAAATGGACATTTGGATATATATGGACAGAATTAATCGAACAAAATTCTAATGTTTATGGGACATATTGGAGGGCCAACAAAAGAAGCTTGTCAAAGGTAATGCATGTTTTATACACTGCTCAAAAAATAAAGGGAAAACTTAAACAACACAATGTAACTCCAAGTCAATCACACTTCTGTGAAATCAAACTGTCCACTTGGGAAGCAACACTGATTGACAAATTTCACATGCTGTTGTGCAAATGGAATAGACAACAGGTGGAAATTATAGGCAATTAGCAAGACACCCCCCAATAAAGGAGTGGTTCTGCAGGTGGTATCACAGACCACTTCTCAGTTCCTATGCTTCCTGGCTGATGTTTTGGTCACTTTTGAATGCTGGCGGTGCTTTCACTCTAGTGGTGGCATGAGACGGAGTCTACAACCCACACAAGTGGCTCAGGTAGTGCAGCTCATCCAGGACGGCACATCAATGCGAGCTGTGGCAAGAAGGTTTGCTGTGTCTGTCAGCGTAGTGTTCAGAGCATGGAGGCGCTACCAGGAGACAGGCCAGTACATCAGGAGACGTGGAGGAGGCCGTAGGAGGGCAACAACCCAGCAGCAGGACCGCTACCTCCGACTTTGTGCAAGGAGGAGCACTGCCAGAGCCCTGCAAAATGACCTCCAGCAGGCCACAAATGCGCATGTGTCTGCTCAAACGGTCAGAAACAGACTCCATGAGGGTGGTATGAGGGCCTGACGTCCACAAGTGGGGGTTGTGCTTACTACAGCCCAACACCGTGCAGGACGTTTGGCATTTGCCAGAGAACACCAAGATCGGCAACATCCTCCAGCATGACCGGTTTGGCGGTGGGTCAGTCATGGTGTGGGGTGGCATTTCCTCCATGTGCTCACCAGAGGTAGCCTGACTGCCATTAGGTACTAAGATGAGATTCTCAGACCCCTTGTGAGACCATATGCTGGTGCGGTTGGCCCTGGGTTCCTCTTAATGCAAGACAATGCTAGACCTCATGTGGCTGGAGTGTGTCAGCAGTTCCTGCAAGAGGAAGGCATTGATGCTATGGTCTGACCTGCCCGTTCTCCAGACCTGAATCCAATAGAGCACATCTGGGACATCATGTCTCACGCCATCCACCAACGCCACGTTGCACCACAGACTGTCCAGGAGTTGGCGGGTGCTTTAGTCCAGGTCTGGGAGGAGATCTCTCAGGAGAAAATCCTCCACCTCATCAGGAGCATGCCCAGGCATTGTAGGGAGGTCATACAGGCATGTGGAGGCCACACACATGCACGACTGAGCCTCATTTTGACTTGTTTTAAGGACATTACATCAAAGTTGGATCAGCCTGTAGTGTGGTTTTCCACTTTAATTTTGAGTGTGACTCCAAATCCAGACCTCCATGGGTTGATAGATTTGATTTCCATTGGTAAGTTTTGTGATTTTGTTGTCAGCACATTCAACTATGTAAAGACAAAAGTATTTAATAATAATATTTCATTTATTCAGATCCAGGATGTGTTATTTTAGTGTTCCCTTTATTCTTTTAGCAGTGTATTCTATTTCTGCATTTTGTGTAGCGCCTGCAGGGTTGAAATATGCTACCCTCTTTGTTTACTATTGGGCTATCATCAGATAATGGCTTCTTATGCTTTTGCCGAAAAGCCTTTTTAAAATCTGACATGTTGGCTGGATTCACAACGAGTGTAGCTTTAATTGAGTATCTTACATGTGTGATTTAATGAAAGTTTGATGTTTTTTAAATTTTCCGTGCTGTATTTTCCGTTTTCTGCCCAAGTGGGATGCAACCGTCCCCTATACCATAAGAAGTTAATAAAAGGATGTGGAACTCAAATCATGCTGCGCCTTGGTCCATCCATTATCACGACCGTGACAGAATATCCCACCAATCAAGAACCAAGCAGCGTGCTCGGGAGGATAAAGTGAGTTGGACCTGGGAGGAAATCCGGGAGGATGCGAGACCCTTCCTTGGAGAGAATCGCAGAAAGATCAAGAAGGACAGTGATGACGTCTGGGTCCACGGCAACAGAAACCCCAAGATTTTGGGGGTGGCACATTGGGTGGTCGACTGAGCAGCTGGGACTGCCAGATCACATTTGGAAGTCGGTGGAGGAATTCAATGAAAGATACTGGAGAGAGGTGGTAGCGAGGAGTATGCTGCAGCGCAGGCATGCTGAAGAGCGTGACGTCAGTCCGGTGCCATCTGTGCCTGCTCCACACACCAGGTCTCCAGTGCACCTCCCCCTAGTCCAGTGCCACCTGTGCCGGTTCCTCGCACTCGCCCTGAAGAGCCAGAGACCGTCAGGGAGGAGATGGAGAAGTTGGGGAGAGAGCAGAGAGGTTGGCCAGGTGTGTTCTGCACGGCATTCGTCCTAAAGATCGTGTCATCAGTCCGGTGCAATCTGTGCCAGCTCCATGCACCAGGCCTCCAGTGCGCCACCCCAGTCCGGTACGTCCTGTGCTGGTTTCTCGCATTCGCCCTGAAGAGCTTGTCATCAGTCTGGTGCCACCTGTGCCGGCTCCACGCACCAGGCCTCCAGTGCGCCTCCCCAGCCCGGTATGTCCCGTGCCGGTTCCACATGCTTCTAGTGAGAGCAATTTTGGGGCTTCACCATGTTTCATTGAAATGTACAGCTGTGTGTCATCCGCATAGCAGTGAAAGTTAACATTATGTTTTCGAATGACATCCCCAAGAGGTAAAATATATAGTGAAAATAATAGTGGTCCTAAAACGGAACCTTGAGGAACACCAAAATTTACAGTTGATTTGTCAGAGGACAAACCATTCACAAAGACCAACTGATATCTTTCCGACAGATAAGATCTAAACCAAGCCAGAACTTGTCGGTGTAGACCAATTTGGGTTTCCAATCTCTCCAAAAGAATGTGGTGATCGATGGTATCAAAAGCAACACTAAGGTCTAGGAGCACGAGGACAGATGCAGAGCCTCTGTCTGATGCCATTAAAAGGTCATTTACCACCTTCCCAAGTGCAGCCTCAGTGCTATGATGGGGTCTAAAACCAGACTGAAGCATTTCGTATACATTGTTTGTCTTCAGGAAGGCAGTGAGTTGCTGCGCAACAGCCTTTTCTAAAATTTGAGAGGAATGAAAGATATTTTTTTATATTTGCTGGGTCAAGGTTTGGCTTTATTACTGCCACTTTTAGTGAGTTTGGTACACATCCAGTGGATAGAGCCGTTTTATTATGTTCAACATAGGCGGGCCAAGCACAGGAAGCAGCTCTTTCAGTAGTTTAGTTGGAATAGGGTCCCGTATGCAGCTTGAAGGTTTAGAGGCCATGATTATTTTCATCATTGTGTCGAGATATAGTACTAAAACACTTGAGTGTCTCTCTTGGTCCTGGCAGAGTTGTGCAGACTCAGGACAACTGAGCTTTGAAGGAATACGCAGATTTAAAGAGGAGTCCGTAATTTGCTTTCTAATTGTCATGCAGGTGAAAGAGGACCCAAAAGCGACTTGGCGAAAACAGAGTCTTTAATCCAGTAAAGTAAATACAAACAAAAAACACAACCTTCACTCGAAATGACGAGGACAAACTGGAGACTCGATCTTGAACAGCAGGTGAACAGCAGGTTGCCTCGGGAAGGCACTTGAACCAGACAGACTCAGACACCTGCTCACCACGCAGCATCTGAGGAAAACACGACACGACAGGGCGATACACAAACACAGCACGGTGAATTCTAGACAAGGAACCGACAGGACAGGAACGGAACACAAAGGAAGAAATAGGGACTCTAATCAGGGGAAAGGATCGGGAACAGGTGTGGGAAGACTAAATGATTGATTAGGGAAATAGGAACAGCTGGGAGCAGGAACGGAACGATAGAGAGAAGAGAGAGCGAGAGAGTGAGAGAGGGAGGGGAGAGAGAGGGATAGAAAGAGGGAAAGAACCTAATAAGACCAGCAGAGGGAAACGAATAGAATGGGAAGCACAGGGACAAGACAAGATAATAAATGACAAAACATGACAGTACCCCACTCACCGAGCGCTCCCATGAGACTCGAGGAGGAATCCTGGCGGCAACGGGAGGAAATCATCAATGAGTGAACGGTCCAGCACGCCCCGAGACGGAACCTGAGCGAAATCATCAATGAGTGACCGTGTACCGGCACGTCGCAGACGGAACCCACCTCTCCTCAGACCGTAACCCTCCCAATCCACTGAAGATTATGACCCGTCTCGGAGCATGTCCATGATCTTATGTACCTTGTAAATAGGTGCGCTCTCGACAAGGACGGGAGGGGGGAGGGAAGACGAACGGGGGTGCGAAGAAAGGGCTTGACACAGGAGACATGGAAGACAGGATGGACGCGACGAAGATGTCGCGGAAGAAGCAGTCGCACAGCGACAGGATTGACGACCTGGGAGACACGGAACGGACCAATGAACCGCGGAGTCAACTTACGAGAAGCTGTCGTAAGAGGAAGGTTGCGAGTGGAAAGCCACACTCTCTGGCCGCAACAATACCTTGGACTCTTAATCCTGCGTTTATTGGCGGCTCTCACAGTCTGTGCCCTGTAACGGCAAAGTGCAGACCTCACCCTCCTCCAGGTGCGCTCACAACGTTGGACAAACGCTTGAGCGGAGGGAACGCTGGACTCGGCAAGCTGGGATGAGAACAGAGGAGGCTGGTAACCCAGACTACTCTGAAACGGAGATAACCCGGTAGCAGACGAAGGAAGCGAATTGTGAGCGTATTCTGCCCAGGGGAGCTGTTCTGCCCAAGACGCAGGGTTTCTGAAAGAAAGGCTGCGTAGTATGCGACCAATCGTCTGATTGGCCCTCTCTGCTTGACCGTTAGACTGGGGATGAAACCCGGAAGAGAGACTGACGGACGCACCAATCAAACGACAGAACTCCCTCCAAAACTGTGACGTGAATTGCGGGCCTCTGTCTGAAACGGCGTCTAACGGGAGGCCATGAATTCTGAATACATTCTCGATAATGATTTGTGCCGTCTCCTTAGCGGAAGGAAGTTTAGCGAGGGGAATGAAATGTGCCGCCTTAGAGAACCTATCGACAACCGTAAGAATCACAGTCTTCCCCGCAGACAAAGGCAGACCGGTAATGAAGTCTAGGGCGATGTGAGACCATGGTCGAGAAGGAATGGGGAGCGGTCTGAGACGACCGGCAGGAGGAGAGTTACCCGACTTAGTCTGTGCGCAGTCCGAACAAGCAGCCACGAAACGGCGCGTGTCACGCTCCTGAGTCGGCCACCAAAAGCGCTGGCGAATAGACGCAAGAGTGCCTCGAACACCGGGATGACCAGCTAACTTGGCAGAGTGAGCCCACTGAAGAACAGCCAGACGAGTGGAAACAGGAACGAAAAGGAGGTTACTAGGACAAGCGCGCGGCGACGCAGTGTGCGTGAGTGCTTGCTTAACCTGTCTTTCAATTCCCCAGACTGTTAACCCGACAACACGCCCATAAGGAAGAATCCCCTCGGGATCAGTAGAAGCCACAGAAGAACTAAACAGACGGGATAAGGCATCAGGCTTGGTGTTCTTGCTACCCGGACGGTAAGAAATCACAAACTCGAAACGAGCGAAAAACAACGCCCAACGAGCTTGACGGGCATTAAGTCGTTTGGCAGAACGGATGTACTCAAGGTTCTTATGGTCTGTCCAAACGACAAAAGGAACGGTCGCCCCTCCAACCACTGTCGCCATTCGCCTAGGGCTAAGCGGATGGCGAGCAGTTCACGGTTACCCACATCATAGTTGCGCTCAGATGGCGACAGGCGATGAGAAAAATAAGCGCAAGGATGAACCTTATCGTCAGACTGGAAGCGCTGGGATAGAATGGCTCCCACGCCTACCTCTGAAGCGCCAACCTCGACAATGAATTGTCTAGTGACGCCAGGAGTAAAGAGGATAGGAGCGGACGTAAAACGTTCTTTTAGAAGATCAAAAGCTCCCTGGGCGGAACCGGACCACTTAAAACACGTCTTGACAGAAGTAAGAGCTGTGAGAGGGGCAGCAACTTGACCGAAATTACGAATGAAACGCCGATAGAAATTAGCGAAACCTAAAAAGCGCTGCAACTCGGGACACTCTGACCCTGGAACGGGCCAAT
>NC_060178.1:64637419-64787419 GCF_021184085.1 Oncorhynchus gorbuscha
CGCACCAAAGTATGTTCATCTCTTGGAGACAGAACGCGTCTCCTTCCTGAGCGGTATGATGGCTGTATGGTTCCATGGTGTTTATACTTGCGTACTATTATTTGTACAGATGAATGTGACCCACTGGAATTGTGATACAGTGAATTATAAGTGAAATAATATGTCTGTAAACAATTGTTGGGAAAATTACTTGTGTCATGCACAACTACAATTTATTAACAATACATTTGTGGAGTGTTTGAAAAACTAGTTTTAATGACTCCAACCTAAGTGTATGTAAACTTCTGACTTCAACTGTATATATGCAGTGTGTATGTATACATGTATCTATATTATTGTAATGCTCTAGGGATGTAATTATTGTTTGGATAACCTTGTTGACTATTATGTATTGTATTTTTTTCACTCTATGTGATGCTCAATGCAGAGAACGCCGGTAGAAGAATGATTATTGAATTACCATAGTGAATTATTGTAATGTCAATTAATCCCATAAGGGAAGGGTTGCCAACTGGCGATTTGACACGACAACAACATTTCCGTTCATTCATACAGTGACTTTACAAAGTACTGACACACCTGGACTTTTCCACATGTTGTTGTTACATTTTGATGTGTTACAGATTGTGTGTCACTGGCCTACACACAATACCCCATAATGCCAATGTGGAATTATGTTTTTAGAAATGTTTACAAATGAATTCAAAATGAAAAGCTTGAGTCAATAAGTAATCAACTCATTTTTTAAGGCAAGTGGAAATAAGTTCACGAGTTTAAAATATGTGCTTTAAACATCACATTATACGTTGTATGGACTCACTCTGTGTGCAATAATAGTGATTTTTGAATGACTACTTCATCCCTGTACCCCACACATAAAATTATCTGTAAGGTCCCTCAGTCAAGCAGTGAATTTCAAACACTGATTAAACCGCAAAGAACAGGGAGGTTTTCCAATGCTTTGCAAAGGCCACCTATTGGTAGATGGGTTGACAATTCTAAATAAAGCAGACATTTAATATTAGCATGGTGAAAATTATTATGTACATTTTGGATGGTGTATCAATATACCCAGTCACTACAAAAATACAGGCATCCTTCCTAACTCAGTTGCCGGAGAGGAAGGAAACCACTCAGGGATTTTATCATGATGCCAATGGCGACTAAAACAGTTACAGTGTTTAATGGCTGTGATAGGAGAAATTGAGGATGGATAAATAATATTGTACTTACTCCACAATAATAACCTTACTGACAGAGTGAAAAGAATAAAACATATTCCAAAACATACATCCTGTTTGCAATAATGCACTAAAGTAAAACTGCAAAAAATGTGGCAAAGAAATTCACTTAATGTCCTGAACAAAAAGTGTTATGTTTGGGGAAAATTCAACACAACACATTAATGAGGACCACTCTTCATATTTTCAATAATGGTGGTGGCTGCATCATGTTATGAGTATGCTTGAAATGGGCAAGGACTGGGGAGTCTTTTGGGATCAAAAATAAATGGAATAGATCTATGCACAGGCAAAATCCTAGAGGAAAACCTGGACCAGTCTGCTTTCCAGCAGACACTGGGAGACAAATTCACCTTTCAGCAGGACAATAACCTAAAACACAAGGCCAAATATATACTGGAGTTGCTTACCAAGACAACTTTGACTGTTCCTGAATGGCCGAGTTACAGTTTTGACTTAAACCGGCTTGAAAATCTATGGCAAGACTTGAAAATGGCTGTCTAGCCATGATCAACCACCAACTTGACAGAGCTTGAAGATTTTTTTAAAGAATCATGTGCAAATATTGTACAATCCAGGTGTGCAAAGCTCTTAACCAGAAAGACTCACAGCCGTAATCACTGCCAAAGGTGATTCTAACATATTGATTGACTCAGGGGTGTGAATACTTACGTAAATGTATTTAATTTTCAGTACATTTTGCTAATGTTTCAAAAACCATTTTTTCACTGTCATCATGGGGGAAATGTGTGTAGATGGGTGAGAGAGAAAATATATTAAATACATTCTGAATTCAGGCTGTAACACAACAACATGTGGAATAAGTCAAGGGGTATGAATACTTTCTGAAGGCACCGTATCATCAGCACCTCCCACCCTCTCACATTCCACATACTACTCTAGTAATTTAGAGGGAAATCAGCAGGGCTAGGGGTAATTCATCTGTCAAAACTAGGAGCTAATTAAATGTATGCACACAATCTATAAACTCACGTGTAAGCCTCAAAGTCTCCATTGTTGATGGCCTCAATCAGCTGCTCGGTAATCTTGATGATCTCTTGTTTGCGAGCTGAAATCCAGAGAACGACAGCGAAAAAGAAGAAAGGCAGGAGAGAAAGAGATGGCCAGATGCGATTAGAAACCCTCGTGGTGCTCCGGTCACAAATACTTAAAGGCTAGCATGCAGACCCCCTCCCTCACCATGCTTCCTTTAGTGCACTAGACCTTTCCTGTATGGTACTGAGTGCAGAGACATTCATGTCATTGATGCCTATTGTTATTTGGTTGTACAAGAACACAGTTTACAGGAGCACTACTGGTGACGTTAGGGGACCACCAATCCCATGAAAACTACCTTAACAGGCCCCAACTTAGCTGCAGTCCAGCTCTTTTTCCCTTCCAATAGTCCGCCCTACCCAAAGCACCTGGCAATGTTTGAGTTGTTGAACAGTTTCAGTTCCCTAAACCTCAAGTGGGATCTGGAGTACTTCTCCTGTCTTATCCGGTGTCCTGTGTGAATTTAAGTATGCTCTCTCTAATTCTCTCTTTCTCTCTTTCTTTCTCTCGGAGGACCTGAGCCGGAGGACCATGCCTCAGGACTACCTGGCATGATGACTCCTTGATGTCCCCAATCCACCTGGCCGTGCTGCTGCTCCAGTTTCAACTGTTCTGCCTGCGGCTATGGAATCCTGACCTGTTCACTTAACGTGCTACCTGTCTCAGACCTATTATTTGACCATGCTGGTCATTTATGAACATTTGAACATCTTGGCCATGTTCTGTTATAATCTCCACGCGCGCCGCCAGAAGAGGACTGGCCACCCCTCATAGCCTGGTTCCTCTATAGGTTTCTTCCTAGGTTTTGGCCTTTCTAAGGAGTTTTTCCTAGCCACTGTGCTTCAACACCTGCATTGCTTGCTGTTTGGGGTTTTAGGCTGGGTTTCTGTACAGCACTTTGAAATATCAGCTGATGTACGAAGGGCTATATAAATAAATACATTTGAAAATAAATTTACTAACAACATGCAACTGGCTGTGAGTAAGGCCAGTGTGTCTTTGTATGCGGATGACTCAACACTATACATTTGAAGTGCGTATCCTCAATCCTCAACCACACAGACAAGTGACACACAACCCAGCTGGGCTGACTGAAATGTAATCTGGGAGCGTGACACACATGAGAAGTGGCAGGCACACAGACAGCCCACTACGCCAGACAACCTGCCAGTGAGGTCGAGAAATCCTACGCGGCACACATCAACACACCACACGGCTTATATATACAAACTGCGAGCACACCTCTATTTGTTCAGTTCATATTCCCACAGGAATGATGAACTGGCAAAAAGCAGCTCATGCATGACTTTATTGGTATTGTACCATAGCCGATATGCTACTCTCACATAAATATAGCTGAGTCAGCTGACTAACTGTGAGGCAGGGTTAGCAATGAAAGCCAGTGTGTGTCACTAACTCTTCTGCGTAGTGTAGCTGCCTCAGGGCTGTCTAACTTACTCAGCTGCATGTTGCTGCCCCCTGGGGCCATGGAGGGTGGTGCAGGCAGAGCTTGCTCTTAGTTAAGACAGGAGCTATGACCTGAACCGTTCTAATTAGCAAAAAGTGTGCTTGTCATCGTCATGCAGTGGGGCGGCTGGAAGACAACAGGAAAACAGCAACGAAATGGCAACCATGTAAGCGAACAAATCAGAAACAAAAAAAAGACCCGTTTTCCCAAACTGGAACACTGTGCCACTCAAACGGCAGTTGTTACATAGTGTGTATATCTTCACAGTATAAATTCACAATGCTCTGAAAGGCGCACAATGCCCACAAGAGTTATATAAAGGGCATGCTACATAGAAGCCAAACTTAAAAGAACATACACACACTAATAACAACTTAGATATACCAATGGACATAGCGTCACACAGACAGACAGAGGGGACAACAGTGAACACAGCGCCACAGCAGGAGATGGAGAAGACACTGAGGCCTTACAGCCAGCAGGGGGTAGCAGTTAAGCACTAAACCCAGTTACAGGCCACCACAGAGAACACAGCCTGAATGGGGAAGTAAGAGAGTACAGACAGACAAGAGACACCTCCGGGACAGGGGGTTGCTATTTAGTGAGCAGGGGACTGGAGCGGACCAGATTCTGGGGGTGAATCTCAAACGTCTACAATAGCTTTCTCTCTTCAGCTCATCTACTTCGTCAGATTCAGCACCGATTTGACAAGATCGGATAGGTGAAAGCAAGTTGGCAGAAGGACAAATATTAAAGAGCAGCAGTTAAATATAACAATATATACAGCGGGGTCCCGGTACAGAGTAAATGTGCAGGGGCACCAGTTAGTTGAGGTAGTACGTACATGTAGGTAGAGTTACTTAAATTTCAACAGATAGTGGCAGTGGTGTGGGGGGGGGGCAATGCAAATAGTCTGGGTAGCCATTTGACTAGATGTTCAGGAGTCTTATGGCTTGGGAGAAAAGCTGTTAAGAAGCCTCTTGGACCTAGACTTGGCACTCCGGTACAGCTTGCCATGTGGTAGCAGAGAAAACAATCTATGACTAGGGTAGCTGGAGTCTTTGACAATTTTTAGGGCCTTCCCCTGACACCGCCTGGTATAGAGGTCCTGGATGGCAGCAAGCTTTGCCCCAGTAATGTACTGGACCGTTCTCACTACCCTCTGCAGTGCCTTGCAGTCGGAGGCTGAGCAGTTTCCATACCAGGCAGTGATGCAACCAGTCAGGATGCTCTCTGGTATAGCTGTAGAACCTTTTGAGGATCTGAGGACCCATGGCAAATATTTTTAGTCCCCTGAGGGGGAATAGGTTTTGTCGTGCCTGCTTCACGACTGTCATGGTGTGCTTGGATTATGCTAGTTTGTTGGTAATGTGGATACCAAGGAAATGCTCCACTGCAGCCCCATCAATGAGAATGGGGGCGTGCTCGGTCCTCTTTTCCTGTAGTCCACAATCATCTCCTTTGTCTTGATCATGTTGTCCTGGCATCACACGGCCAGGTCTCTGACCTCCTCCCTATAGACCACATATGTCAGAGTCAAGGCCCGCGGGCCACATCCGGCCCGCGAGAAGTTTTTTACGGCCCCTGGGATGATCTTGATTTGTTATTAGAACCGTGCCGCAGACCGCAGCAAGCCGGCAGCCCGCAGATCTTTTACACGCACCAATACTACATTTCCCACAATGCAACGGTGACGCACCGAGCAGTAGGCTGCTTCATTTCAATATTTATTGGCACAGCAGTTGTCAGCATCACAGTAAAATTAACTTTCAGATACCCATCAAAAATGGCAAAACGGAAGGTGGACACTGAGAACCGGGGGTTTCAAACAAGGTGGGAGTCGGAGTATTTGTTCACGGAGGTAGCTGGAAAACCTGTGTGTCTTCTGTGTGGAGAAAGTGTGGCGGTACTGAAAGAGTATAATCTGAGACGACATTATGAAACGAAACACGCGGACAAAAACAAGAATATGGACATGGAACAAAGGCTACAAAAGGCAGAGGAATTAAAACGAGGCCTCAAATCTCGACAGGCTCTGTTCAAAAAGCCAAATCACAAGGCCAGGCTGCTGTCAAGGCCAGTTTTATTTTGGCAGAAGAGATCGCTAAATCAGCCCGGCCATTTACGGAGGGGGATTTCATCAAAAACTGCATGATTAAAGTTCGTGACGAAGTTTGCCCAGAAAAAAGGCAACTCTTTTTAAATGTGAGTCTGAGCAGAAACACCATTGCCGAGAGAGTAGACCAGTTGTCCATCAATCTAAAAGAGCAGCTTGTGAAAAAGGGAAAAGATTTCATTGCATATTCCTTGGCTGTGGATGAGAGCACCGACATTTCTGACATTGCCCAGTTGTCAATTTTCATCCGCGGAGTGGACTCCAGCCTAAGCGTGACAGAGGAGTTTTTGGCTTTACGTCCTATGCATGGCACAACTACGGGGCATGATTTGTATGAAGAGGTGTCAAGATGTGTAAATGAGATGGAGCTGCCTTGGGAAAAACTTGTGGGTTTGACAACCGACGGAGCACCTGCGATGTGTGGACACAGGAGCGGACTGGTGGCAAAGATACGGGAAAAGATGCAAGAGGAAAACGCGACAGGTGAGCTGACAGCTTATCATTGTATCATACACCAGGAAGCATTGTGCGGTAAAGCCTTGAAAATGGAGCATGTAATGAGCATCATCACGCGCACAGTTAACTTTATCAGAGCCAAAGGTTTGAATCACCGCCAGTTCAAGGCATTTCTGACGGAGTTAGAAACGGAGCATGGTGATTTGCCTTATCACACAGAGGTGCGATGGCTAAGCCAGGGAAAGGTGCTTCAAAGATGTTTCGAGCTTCGTGAGGAGATTTGTCTGTTCTTGGACAGCAAAGGGAAAGACACAACACAACTCCGAGACTAAATGTTTCTGTGTGAAATGGCTTTTCTGTGTGACATTACGAGTCATCTGAATGCAATGAACTTGCAGCTGCAGGGTCGGGATCGTGTCATCTCTGATATGTACAGTACAGTGAAGGCATTTAAAACCAAGTTGAGTGGATGATAGAAAATTGCTATTATTGTTTTTTTCTTTGAAGTAAATTTAGCCCACTTTTGCTAAAATAGAAAATATAGGCTACTGATGGTGCCTTGAATACCGGTTTCTTTCATTTAATGTTCATGTTATGGGGATTTTTATATAAAGGAAATTTGTCTTTTGTGTCTGTTGAAAATTAAAGATTACTGACAGAGCCATAAGAAAATATTGCTTTATTTATCTGATCATATTGGAATATATTTGTTAGGTTTTCAGTAGGTTCAATTAGGTTCACTAGACTATATGCGTCATTTAAAAAATTTTCAATGAACATTCGAACAGTCCGGCCCTCGGCTTGTAGCTACATTTTTTATTTGGCCCTCCGTCCATTTGACTTTGACACCCCTGCTATAGACTGTCATCAGCCAATTTAATGATGGTGTTGGAGTCTTGCCTGGCCATGCAGTCATGAGTGAACAGGGAGGACAGGAGGGGGCTGAGCACGCACCCCTGAGGGGCCCCTGTGTTGTGGATCAGCATGGAGGATGTGTTGTTACCTACCACCTGGGGGTGTCGGCCCGTCAGGAAGTCTAGGATCCAGTTGCAGAGTGAGGTGTTTAGTCCCAGGGTCTTTAGCTTATTGATGAGCTTTGAGGGCACTATGATGTTGAACGCTGAGCTGTAGACAATGAAAATCATTCTCAATAGCATTTTGTCCAGGTGGGAAAGGGCAGTGTAGAGTGCAATAGAGACTGCGCCATCTGTGGATCTGTTGGGGCGGTATGCAAATTGGAGTGGGTCTGGAGTTTCTGGGATGATGGGGTTGATGTGAGCCATGACCAGCCTTTCAAAGCACTTCATGGCTACAGACGTGAGTGCTACTGGGTCGGTAGTCATTTAGGCAGGTTACCTTAGTGTTCTTGGGCACAGGCACTATGGTGGTCTGCTTAAAACATGTTGGTATTACAAACTTGGATAGGGAGAGGTTGGAAATGAGACACTTGCTAATTGGTCAGTTCATGCTCGCAGTACACGTCCTGGTAATCCATCTGCTCTGTGGCCTTGTGAATGTTGACCTGTCTAAAGGTCTTACATTGGCTGCAGAGAGCGTGATCACACAGTCTTCTGGTACAGCTGGTGCTCTCATGCATGTTTCAGTGTTATTGGCCTCGAAGTGAGCATAGAAGTAGTTTAGCTCGTCCGGTAGGCTTGTGTCACTGGGCAGCTCTCGGTTGTGCTTCCCTTTGTAGTCTGTAATGGTTTGCAGGCCCTGCCACATCCAACGAGCATCAGAGCCGGTGTAGTACGACTCGATCTTAGTCCTGTATTGACACTTTGCCTGTTTGATGGTTCGTCGGAGGGCATAGCGGGTTTTCTTATAAGCTTCCGGGTTAGAGTCCCGCTCCTTGAAAGCGGCAGCTCTAGCCTGTAGCTCAGTGCGGATGCTGCCTGTAATCCATGGCTTCTGGTTGGGTTATGTACGTCACTGTAGGCACTTATTGATGAAGCTAATGGCAAATGTAGTGCACACTTTCAATGCCATTGGAGGAATCCCGGAACATAATCCTGTCTGTGCTAGCAAAACAGTCCTGTAGCTTAGCATCTGCTTCATTTGACCACTTTTTCTTGATCTAGTCACTGATGTTTATTTAAACGTGGAATATGAATTGCATCATTCAAGTCAGGAGTGTGTCCCAAAATTGATGGGTTTATTGATCCCCTCGCCGTTCTCTGGAAGTCACCCTCGGAAGTTTCATCAGCAACACATAACAATGGAGGGCCCTTCAAGCGTGTTGGAAGGGCAAGGGATTCACTGACACTCACTAACACCTGTCACTGAGCAGCAATCTGGACACTTTGAATGGTCAAATACGCCTACATTTTTTTGATCCCTAAGTCACTGGCCATGTCTAAATACCCGTACTTGTGTTCCAAATATTAGTCTTTTTGATTATGCAAAATAATTACGTTTTAAAGTATGTGAACATTTTGTATTTTTTAAAGTGGCACTCTAGACTCCTTTCACCATAATTTAACACCTGATTTACTTAACAAAAGGAAAATCTCAATAAGTGGTCGAGGTGAGTCATGACATGTCACAAGCGGTGGGGTGAGCCTTTCTTCTTTTGTTCTCTAATGTTCCTCCAATTGTTCCTCAGGCAAGCAGGGAGGGTGATGACATCACAACTTCCCATCAGACCAACTCCTTGAATCTCCTACTCCTTGAAGTTTGCGGTTGTTTCAAAAAAACACTATTTAGCTCAAAACATTTCCTATATTTGTACTTGGGATATCGCAAAAATCACTGGAGGACATCTTTAAATGACAGAATGTCATACGGCTTTTCATTTAGTTCAATTCGCTGCACACAATTGAGGAAGAGAATCGTCTTTCGAGACCGGCGTGATTGATAACAGCTGATAATAAGCTGACGGGATGCGCTGTACCAAAACGTACAAATGGAATTAGATGACGCATTCTCAGTTGGATGAGCCTAACATGCTGATATTTGTTGCTTACTACATTAATTTTTACTAAACAGTACATCCTAAATAGCATGTAATACAATTAGTATACAGTATGCAGTTTAAGTAAATAGTAGGCAAGCCAGATTTCAGACATGGCCATTGGCTAATGACTGTACCAGATTTATATTGTATTTTTTTAACCTTTATTTAACGAGGCAAGTCAGTTAAGAACAAATGCTCAAATTCTTATTTACAACAACAGCCAATGAACAGTGGTTTAACTGGCTTGTTCAGGTGCAGAACAACATATTTTTACCTTGTCAGCTCAGGGATTTGGTCTTGCAACCTTTTCGTTACTGGCCCATCGCTCTAACCACTAGGCTACCTGCCACCCCTTAGTATGCATTTGTCTGGAATACTTTGATCAAAATGATAAGTGACTGTGATAATGAGTTCCTTTTTGAGTGGGTGGACAAGTGAAAGGAATATGCACAAACAGAAGATTCATCAGCTGATACAACTCCATTGAAGATAGTGAGGGGGACGTTGTACAATATAGTCCCATTCGAGACAGGGTTAAATCTGTATCGCCGAAGTTTAGCTCTCCAGCACGCTTGAAATTTAAAGGTAATTTCCGATTGAGCCGACATATTGCAGCGTTTACCGTGAATCAAGTCTCCGCTGTTGCGGGAACATTGCAGCTGCAAAGACAAAGACATGTTTACACAAGCACATATATTTATACCCTCCGACTAGGAGGAGTCCTTGCACATCTAGATAGCCATGTAGTCATGGCCCCGCCTCCTGCTAGAGCATTCGTGGGCGTGGAAATATATGTGCGTCGGATACGATAGTTCCTTCTCACGTCGTCAAACCTGACCTCGGGCCCGAATTCCTCGCTCCTCCCTAATCCACGACTGTCCTACCTTATCAGTGACTGAAACCAGACTGTCGCCCTTTGCCTCCCTCTTTAGAAGCCATGAGATTGAACAAAAACATGTTTTGACAGAATGTAAACCTTCTGCACTCCCCCTTCCTCACTCAGTAACTTTCCATAGACCTAGTTCTTATCCACCCTCCACTGACCTCAACATATACATTCATTACATGTAAAGTAATCAATAAGTCCCGGTATGGTAAAATGAATAAGTATATTTCAAGCTAGAATCCAACACCTTTAAAATGTCAATTGCGCTACAACGTGGAACTTCAGGGCTACGGATTGAATCCAGCCCCTAACAGTAATACAGAATAGTAATACAGGAAGAGTCTTGGAGGAACACTATTATGGGGGCAATCTAAAATTGCACAGCATTATGGGGAATCTTAAGTGGAACAGTATTATGGGGACAGACAGCCTTAGGGCAACAATATTATGGGGACAGTCTTAGGGGGACAATATAAATGAGTTCAAAGGGGGGAAAGGACACCAAGGTCAGAGTTGAGAGGTGAGGGGTGATACTGCTGCTGACTTACAGGTGGGTGGGCAGTGAGGGGGCTGGCTCTGTTCCTCACTGGCACTGCACTGGCTGACCATTGCGCTGTCCGCGCTAGACCCGCACGCAGACACTGCCCCCACCGCAACACACACACGCCAGAGAGAGAGGAGGATCAGACACAGTTCTGTGCACACTACTATCTTGCCAAGGCAAAACACTACACCCCCAACCCGACCATACACTAAAAAAACACACCACACATTAAATATCCCACCACCACTGTACACAGAGAGACACACACAGTGGGGTGAGACACAATATAACCCCAGCCCACCACAACTAGCCAGAGAAACAGGGGCATGAGACCACACTATACACCTCACAATCAAAATACAATACACACTGTTACATTTTCAATATCTAGTTTTGTCTCTATTTTGCATTCCAGTTTTGCCAATGTCCTCTAATTGACGGAGGAGAGCGTGTACTGTAGAGCCACTTGGCCAGTATCCACGTCCAGTCAAACCTCTCTTTGTCAGTGCCAGAGATCCTGCCGGTCTTAAGAGAGTGTTGCTATGTTTCCCTGACAACATGACACGAGAGTGCCACGGTAAATGCCAGGTTTTCCCTGGGTGAGCTGTGCTGTGAGGCCCCGGCCTAGCTGCACTGAGTGGACAGGCTTGTTTCCCAGATGAAGCCATGTCGCTCGCGTTCCGCTTGCCTCCCCCCTACTTTAAACAACGCAGTTTTGACGAGAAACACACACACACACAGGTTTAAGTGGTGGAGTGCCAACTCTTTAAGCCCAGGGGAGCTGTGAGACCAAGAATGGGGAGACTATCTAAAGACTAGGGATTTGAGGGGAAAACCAAGACATATAAGGCCTTCATGTGACTGCTCAGTATTCAGCTCTGTCTCTCAGACCACAAAGCACAGACTACTGTGCAAGTTTTTAATTCTCAGCAAGACATTTTCTTTTCACTCCGTCGGAATACAAGCCTTCAAACTACTAAACTACTTCTTTGACTTCTCCGCAGCAGCTGTAGATGCCGATAAAGACCAGAGCAAAAGCTGTTCTCCGTTATGTCAGTGCTTCATCATTCCATCTCCAGACATATATATATACTACAGTCTACATATCCCAGATGTTCACAGGTCCAGACACCCACCCAACAGTTAACTCAGGCCATCATATGCTTCTCTGGACTTGATCGTGACCTATTCTCTTTCTAAAGAAATGAAGGAGAAGGATCGACAACAAGGGAGCACAATGATTTTGTAAGCCCATTTCTCATATAACCATGGCTTTAAAAACAATATGTATAATCTACACTCAGTGGGCAGTTTTTTTAAGGTACACCACCCCGTTTACGGAAATGGTTCGCTCCTACAGACAGTGAGTCACGTGGCCGTTGCTTGTTATATAAAGCTGGCAGACAGGCATCTTGGCATTCAGTTACTGTTCGATTGAACGTTATGGGCAAAACGGGTGATCTAAGCGATTTTGAGCATGGTATGATTGCCGATACTGGAACCGGCACGCGCCAGGCGGCCTCCTGGGCTTTTCTATGCATGACAGTGTCTAGGGTTTACCGAGAATGGTGCGAAAAAACAAAAAACATCCAGTCAGCGGCAGTCCTGTGGCCGAAAACAGCTTGTTAACGAGAGGTCGAAGGAGAATGGCAAGAATCGTGCCGATGGTTAATGGTGTGGGGAATTTCTCTCTAGCACACGTTAGGTTCCTTGATACCAATTGAGCCACATTTCCATTCCCCTGAGAATTCAGGCCGTCATGGAGGCAAAGGGGGGTCCGACCCGGTACTAGATGGTGTCCTTAATAAACTGTCCTATCTTGCATTCTAGCTCGGTCTTTCTGACAAACATCTGCGCAGACAGTTATATAGATACAAGAAGTGAGAGAACAGAGTAAGTAGAGTAAGTGAAAGTTTGACGTGTACCTTTTCTACTTTTCACATCCTCCTCTTCTGTGGTGTTACAGCTCTCTGTGGAGCCCTGTAGCGGAGAAGAGTGATGGACAGAAACATGGAGGACAGAGAGAAGGAGTAAATGAGAGAAAGAGATAAAGCAGCAGGAAACAGCGTTAGTCTGTGTGGTGAGAGCTGACTTGGGTGAGGCCTTCCCCAGGTGTACGGACAGACGGACGCTCCCTCCGTGGAACACAAACCCTGCACAAACCAGCCAGGCAGACAGGAGAGCAAGCGCACGAGGATCCACACCAAACACAGCGTTTTGATGACGCGGGGTACAAACGGTGTGTGTTAAAGGCTGCGTGTACTGTGTATGTGGCTTTCTGGTGGCTGAGCCCGTGTGGTTTGGGCGAGTGGGGGACTCGCGCAGCAGGTGTGGCTTGTGAGTGTTTTGAGGGTTAGTGAGACTAAGAGCGTGACTGTCAGTAGATGTGGAGTGTTTAAGTGTACATGGTGTTAGCATCGCTCTAAGGTACCTTAGTAGAGTTCTAACCACTCTAAGGTATTTTAGCATTAGCATTAACTGCGTTAGACAGCGACTCGTCTGGATTAAAGAGGTACAGTAGCGGCTTACCTTGGTGCCGTCAGCTGGGTTGTGCACAACAGTGGTCTGTGGTTCCTAGGGGAAGCAGGAGAAAGTTTAACATGCGGGGACCACCAGGGAAGGCCCAGGGCGTGTGGGATACACACAGTCCACACGCCCAATGCATGTAAACACACACACATAGCCAAGCACAGGAGCCACAGCACAAAGGCAGCAGATGGGCACCGTCATGGGGGGCAATGAGAGATGATGGGGGTTTGAGAATTAGAGGATACTACAAAGAGCCACACTACTCCATTCCACTAGAGGAAGGAGCTATGGACTAATGTCACTTATCATTGGAGATATGGCCCCTGCGACCTAAAGCAACAGAGGACAAAGAACACACAGAGAGCCTGATATGAGGATGATGGGGTTCGCTTTGAAATGGGATCAGCAGTCCACCCATCAATCCCTTCCCCCTACCTCCCCCATCCCAACCTTGACCCTGCTGTTGTAGCCAGTAACCATGGCAACACGCATCTCAAAAGCGCCTAGCAGCTTAAAATGCTGCGACACAGACACCCCCAATTCACTGTCCCACCCACACCAACAAACAGTAGCACAAAAATGGACCCTCCCACAGGACACTGGTCTACAGACTCCACCTCAACAAAACCACCTACACACATGAAGATGCAGTCCTTCGGCTAACATTAGCTTAAAGGGATAGTGCGACATTTTGGCAATTAAGCCACACAGAAAAATGGTATCCATGAGTTAATCCGTTTCTGGGTTAGGAGAAACAAAGTCTTAATTTGCCAAAATGTTGCACTATCCGTTTGAACGCTACCACGGGGTCTGACATTCTGCCCTTTAATAAGTTGATGTATTGTAGCTGATTAGAAAAGGCTAGGAGACTGATATAGGATAGGCAGCAATGTCCTGGAACCACTATCAGATCAACTGAGAGCTGACCCAGAGAGACAAACCATCCTTTAACACTAACCACAGCCAAGTAATCCAACCACATACAGTCGCTTACCAGTAGCACTAATGGAGAAGAGTAAGAAACTGATCCTACCCATCAGTTTGATGGACGTGGTCCTGTGATTTGCCTTTAATAGAAAAGGGATTCTTTTGTCTGACATTCCACAATGCATTGTTGCATTGCCAAACACCCAGGTTAGGATTCTGACCCTCAGACAGGTTTCATGTCTCTATCAGGTCACCGCAGCTCAGTAGTCTTCCTGATAGACACCACTACACATGTTTCTAGGCTTTTCGCTTCCCCTGTCGCTATACGTTCTTTTAACAGGGCCAAGGACCATCGACAGGACTATACCATTGAGATCACTGGAAAGGGAGATTCAATTTGACTTCAGATGAGATGTGTTTCTTTGACATGGCGCCTGTTGTCTTCACAAGGAGATACACTTACATAGAGGGACTGCATCTTCCATACAATTGGGCTGTCTCTGTATCCTGACATTGCTGGATCCTGTTTCACCCATGGTTTTAATGAGCTTTTGAATTGTTTTGAAATTGGTATCACATAAATTGTTTTTCATATGACCGCCAATTCAGCCACTGTAACTGTGTAGTATGTCAAATCATCAGCTTTATCAAGGGGGGAGAAATACAAACGCCAAATAGGGACCCCTAGGAATAATCAATTGTGGCATGTGCAAAATACCATAATTTGTGTATATCTTCTTGAGCATTGTCATGCATGTCTGTGAATGACAAGAGAGTAAGTCTGGGTAAAACAGGAGCCTAGTGAGAGAGGGTCACAGGCACAAACCAGTTGTTCAGTTTAAAATCATCAAAACCATTGTTAACATCACACTTTTCTCAAAATGGAGGTGAAGAGGAGAGGGTGGAAGGAACGGAGGGAAAAAGAACAGGGAGAGTCAATGAAGAGGGGATGAGACAAACAGATGGCAAAACGAAAGAACTAAACAGAAACTTGGGGACTAATCCAATGGAACAGGGGGAGTAAAAGCAACAATGAGAGAAAGCAAGTATAGATGAGATACCATTGGTGCTGAAGATGATATGCTGCTGTCTTTGGTGCTGCTGGTACTGCTCACTACACTGTTTTTATTGTTGTTTGTCTGCGGCTGGGACAAAAAACAACAACAACACAAAATGACTTCTACAGAGTGCCCACGTAAAAAAAAGGACTATAGTATACTATGGAATACATACTATAATATTCACTGTTGCGTTTTTGTGAACTTCACTCCAAAATTCACTGTAGTATTTACTGTAGTATATATAGTTAGCTATAGTATAAATACTGTTGTAAAAAAAAGGCCCACGGGGGTGTGGTATATGGCCAATATACCATGGCTAACGGCTGTTCTTAGCCACGATGCAACGCGGAGTGCCTGGATACAGCTTTTAGCCATGGTATATTGGCCATATACCACAAACCCCCAATGTGCCTTATTGCTATTGTAAGTGGGTACCAACGTAATTAGAGCAGTAAAATAAAGCTTTGTCATACCAGTGGTATACAGTCTGATATACCACGGCGGTCAGCCAAAAAGCATTCAGGGCTCAAGACACCCAGTTTATAATAATAATAATTAATATAGGGTTTTGCAGAGTGTAATATACTGTAGAGCGTTGCTACCTGACCTAAGCCCGACGGGCCTCGACATTATACATCGGGTTATGCTCGGGTAGAGCTGGGTATCACTAAATTGATCACTAACAATTTTAAGTGGAGCCATTTGCTCGTGCTCTGCTGCATAGTACAGACATACAGTTGAAGTCGGAAGTTTACATACACCTTAGCCAAATACATTTAAACTCAGTTTTTCACAATTACTGACATGTAATCCCAGTAAACATTCCCTGTCTTAGGTCAGCTAGGATTACCACTTTATTTTAAGAATGTGAAATGTCAGAATAATAGTGGAGAGAAAGATTTATTTCAGCTTTAATTTCTTTCATCACATTCCCAGTGGGTCAGAAGTTTACATACACTCAATTAGTATTTGGTAGCATCACCTTTAAAATGTTTAACTTGGGTCAAACATTTTGGGTAGCCATCCACAAGCTTCCCACAATAAGTTGGGTGAATTTTGGCCCATTCCTCCTGACAGAGCTGGTATAACTGAGTCAGGTTTGTAGGCCTCCTTGCTCACACACGCTTTTTCAGAACTGCCCACACATTTTCTATGGGATTGAGGTCAGGGCTTTGTGATGGCCACTCCAATACTTTGGCTTTGTTGTCCTTTAGCCATTTTGCCACAACTTTGGAAGAATGCTTTGGGTCATTGTCCATTTGGAAGACCCATTTGCGACCAAGCTTTAACTTCCTGACTGATGTCTTGAGATGTTGCTTCAATATATCCACATAATTTTCCTCCTCATGATGTCATCTATTTTGTGAAGTGCATCAGTCCCTCCTGCAAGAAAGCGCACCTACAACATGATGCTGCCACCCCCATGCTTCACAGTTGGGATGGTGTTCTTTGGCCTACAAGCCTTCCCCTCTTTCCTCCAAACATAACGATGGTCATTATGGCCAAACTGTTATATTTGTGTTTCATCAGACCAGTGGACATTTCTCCAAAAAGCACGATCTTTGTCCCCATGTGCAGTTGCAAACCATAGTCTGGCTTTTTTATGACTGTTTTAAAGCAGTGGCTTCTTGCTTTTATAGGTTATGTCGATATAGGACTCGTTTTACTGTGGATATAGATACTTTTGTACCTGTTTCCTCCAGTATCTTCACAAGGTCCTTTGCTGTTGTTCTGGGTTTGATTTGCACTTTTCGCACCAAAGTATGTTCATCTCTAGGAGACAGAATGCATCTCCTTCCTGAGCGGTATGACGGCTGTGTGGTCCCATGGTGTTTATACTTGCATACTATTGTTTGTAGATGAACGTGGTCCCTTCAGGCGTTTGGAAATCACTCCCAAGAATGATTTTCCCATGATGTCAAGCAAATAGGCACTGAGTTTGAAGGTAGGCCTTGAAATACATCCACAGGCACACCTCCAATTGATTCAAATAATGTCAGTTAGCCTATCAGAAGCAGCTAAATGCCATGACATCCGTTTCTGGAATTTTCCAAGCTGTTTAAAGGCACAGTCAACTTAGTTTATGTAAACTTCTGACCCAATGGAATTGTGATACAGTGAATTATAAGTGAAATAATCTGTCTGTAAACAATTGTTGGAAAAATTACTTGTGTCATGCACAAAGTAGATGTCCTAACCGACTTGCCAAAACTATAGTTTGATAACAAGAAATGAGTTTGAGTGGATGAAAAACGAGTTTTAATGATTCCAACCTAAGTGTATGTAAACTTCCGACTTCAAATGTATCTGACGAAGTTCATAACATGGTGTCAGAAGTGGTTCAACCTTGTCAAATATAAAACTGGAGAGATTATTTCTCAGAAAACAATAATGTTCCTTGAGTTTTGTCTGAGTTTAGAGTGACGAAAAGTAGCTAACAGCTAACTGCTCTCTAATGTCTAATCATTGAGCAGAGCATCCCAAGCGGAGCCATTGCTATGATTACTCGCAGAGCCACCATGAGCAGAGCGCGTGCAGAGCGAACACCATGCAGGAGCGAGTGACAGACAGAGAAGAGCAGTTAATGGATTTACTAATGGAAGAAAGTTATTTTGGGTTTTGGGCAGGACCGGGCCTTAAATTTGGCAGAAGTAATCGGGCCTGGGAAGGGTAGGGCCTGAAACAGAGCGGGCATGTGTAGGGCTCAGGTTTAAAATTCATGCTCCTGCAGGGCTCTAGTATAGTTTAGTAAATACTGTAGTGTTTTTGCAGACTGTTGTATTCTGCAGTATTTACTATAGTGTTTTAGTATTATTATCTTTGACATAGAAGTACAAGCTTTCTCCTTGAGGTAACTACTAGAGCAATTCACTATATATAGAAAAGTATGTGGACACCCCTTCAAATTAGTGGATTTGGCTATTCCAGACACACTCGTTGCTGACAGGTGTATAATATCGAGCACACAGCCATGCAATCTCCAAAGACAAAGATTGGCAGTAGAATGGCCTTACTGAAGAGCTCAGTGACTTTCAACAAGGCACCGTCATAGGATGCCACCTTTCCAACAAGTCAGTTTGTCAAATTTCTGCCCTGCTAGAGCTGCCCCGCCCTGTAAGTGCTATTATTGTGAAGTGGAAGCGTCTAGGAGCAACAACGGCTCAGCTGTGAAGTGGTAGACCACACAAGGTCACAGAACGGGACCGCCGAGTGCTGAAGCGCTCAGTGCTTAAAAATCGTCTGTCCTTGCTTGCAAAACTCACTACCGATTTCCAAACTGCCTCTGGAAGCAACGTCAGCACAAGAACTGTTCGTCAGGAGCTTCATGAAATGGGTTTCCATGGCTGAGCAGCCGCCCACAAGCCTAAGATACCAAGCAGCTGGAGTCATGTAAAGCTCGCTGACATTGGACTCTGGAGCTGTGGAAACACGTTCTCTGGAGTGATAATGTCTTCACCATATGCCAGACCAATGGACGAATATGGGTTTGATGGATGCCAGGAGAATGCTGCGTGCCCCAATGCATAGTGCCAACTGTAAGGTTTGGTGGAGGAGGAATAATGGTCTGGGGCTGTTTTTCACGGTTTGGGCTAGGTCCTTTAGTTTCAGTGAAATCTTAAATACAATGACACTTCAGATGATTCTGTGCTTCCAACTTTGTGGGGAAGGCCCTTTCCTGTTTCAGCATGACAATTCCCCTGTGCACAAAGCGAGGTCCATATAGAAATGGTTTGTCAAGATCGATGTGGAATAACTTGACTGGCCTGCATAGAGCCCTGACCTCAACCCCATGAAACACCTTTGGGATGAATTGGAACACCGTCTGCAAGCCAGGTCCAATCACCCGACATCAGTGCCCGACCTCACTAATGCTCTTGTGGCTGAATGGAAGCAAATCCCCGCAGCAATGTTCCAACATCTAGTGGAAAGCCTTCCCAGAAGAGTGGAATCTATTGTAGCAACAAAGGGAGGACCAACTCCTTAATGCCCATGATTGTGGAATGAGATGTTCAAACAGCATGTGTCCACATACTTTTGGCAATGTAGTGTGTACTAAAAGAGAACATTTTCCATAACCTGTTGGCAGGTAGGACTGGGGTCTGAACAGATAATTCAGCGCTTCCAATCTTTTCAATAGCCTGTCATGTAAGAGATGTCTTCTTCAGGCTACTGTAAATGTGAGTTGTCTGCATAGACATATATGCCTGCAGTGTGCCTACCAGTGTGTTTGGGTGGTGTTTTTGCGGGGACAATTGTTGAACACTGTCTTCTGCACAGTGCACACTGCTTTACATTTCAGCAGCAGTGTTTTCCCTTTAATACATCAAATGACTGCCTCTTGAAAGTCGCAAGGAATTTGTAGGTCTAGAAAACCTCGCTCTGAAGACTTTGACACTTCCGTGCGAGCACATTAACATTCTTGACACTAAATGACGTTAGCGTTTTTCTTTCATTTCGGCTGCCTGTGTGGAGGTCTCTATCTGGGTGTTTTTTAAGTGGTTTTAAGTCGGTGTCTACCTCTTGAGTGATGTCTTGCTGCATTCGTGTCTGCAGTCTTTGTGGATATTAACATTTCTAAATACACAGGAATAACAACACATGCACTGTAATAATAACTAAGGACTTTGAGAGTAGAAACAGACAGGATCCAGCACTTCAACCTCAATATTAATTGGTACCTGCTGGGGTAAAGAAACCACAGTCCCTGAGGAAAAGCAAAGAACATAGTCTCCGCCACCTTGTGGAGTCAGATCAGAATGAACACTTAACGTCGATGGACTCCAAAGAGACAACTCGATCGCCAATATCGAATAGCTACAGAATCTGGTTGAGGAAAGATGTATAAGATACGAGCGGCATCCGAGTCTGTGCATGCAATGAAATCCCTTGATGAGAAGGTTGTTGTTTCTCCCAAATGGAGAATGTATGGATCTGGAGGTTTTCCTGAGTAAGACAATGAAGAGTAAGTTGCATAGAGAAGAAGAAATGGATCGATTAAAGTCTCTCACCAACAAACCCCACAGCCCGACTGTTGCGTAAAGAAACAACACTAGACTCTAAAATTACTTCAAGGCAAAGAATCCTTCAGAAAGTATTCAGACCCCTCGACTTTTTACACATTTAGTTGGGGTTAAGGCTTGGAATTAAAATGGGTTAAATTGATATTTTGTGTCACAGGCCAACAGACAATATCTCGTAATGTCAAAGTGGAATTATGCTTTTAGAATGTTTTTTTTTATACAAATGAATTAAAAATGAAAAGCTGAAACGTCTTGAGTCAATAAGTATTCGATCCCTTTCTAATGTCGATCCTAAATAAGTTCAGGAGTAGAAATGTGCTTAACAAGTCACATAATAAGTTGCATGGACTCACTCTGTGTGCAATAATAGTGTTTAACATGGTTGTTTAATTGCTACCTTATTACCGTACCCCACACATACAAGTGAATTTCAATCACAGATTCAACCACAAAGACCAAGGGAAGCTTCGAAAAGAAAAGCACCTATTGGTAGATAGGTTAAAAAAAAGACATTAAATGTCCCTTGGTGGGTGGTGAAGTTATTAATTACACTTTGGATGGTGTATCAATATACCCAGTCACTACAAAGATACAGGCGTCCTTCCTAACTCAGTTGCCTTAGAGGAAACTGCTCAGGGATTTCACCATGAGGCCAAAAGCCACTTTAAAACAGTTACAGAGTTTAATGACTGTGATATGAGAAAACCCAAGGATGGATCAAGAACATTGTAGTTACTCCACAATACTAACTTAAAAGACAGAGTCAAAAGAAGGAAGCCTGTCCAGAATAAAACATATTCCAAACCATGCATCCTGTTTAGACACTAAAGTAAAACTGCAAAAAATGTGGGAAAGAAATGAACTTTATCTTCTGAATACAAAGTGTTTTGTTTGGGGCAAATCCAACGCAACACATCACCGAGTACCACTCTTCATATTTTCAGGCATTGGGGTGGCTGCATCATGTTATCGGTATGCTTGTCATCGGCAAGGCCTAAAAATTGAGCTAAGCACAGGCAAAATCCTAGAGGAAAACCTGGTTTAGTCTGCTTGCCAACAGACACTGGGAGACAAATTCACCTTTCAGCAGGACAATAACCTAAAACACAAGGCCAAATATACACTGGAGTTGCTTACCCAGACAACGTTAATGTTCCTCAATGGCCTAGTTACAGCTGAATTAAATCATCTTGGAAATCTATGGCAAGACTTGAGAATGTCTAGCAATGATCAACAACCAATTTAACAACCAACTTGCAAAGTTCTTAGAGACTTACCAAGAAAGACTCACGGCTGTAGTCTTTGCCAAAGGTGATTCACACCCTTGACACAGGGGTGTAAATACTTATGTAAATGAGATATTTCATTTTCAATACATTTGCAAACATTTCACTGTGTTTTCATTATGGGTTATTGTACTGTACATGTGTGTAAATGGGTGAGCGAAACAAATACATGTAATCCATTTTGAATTCTGTCTGTAACACAACGAAATGTGGAATAAGTCAAGGGGTATTACTACGTCCTGTAGGCACTGTCCCTAAATTGGCAACTATCCGTTTAACAGAGAGGTTCTTTAGGAATTAATGAGAGGTGTTGAAAGGTGTAGAGGACTATGTGCCGTCAATAAAAGGTTAACAGCAATATGCTGTTCAAGTTTCAGCTGGTACTGAAATACTTAACGGTGACAAAATGACAGTGTAACCTTTTGACACTTTCTGACGTGCTCACTGGCCCTCAATGCTCATATTCCCCAGAAACTGAACAGGAAACTAGGCGTATGTCGCAAGTCACAACTTCACATGAGAGCCGTTTGAATGTAAAAAAAAATAAGTATTTTCATCTAAATGCGTTTTTTGGCAGAAATGCCTTCTCGAACATGTGAACTTTCATATGTCGTAATAACAAATCTTTTATGCCATCTGTAAATATGAATACAATTGTTAAATTAGTAGCCTAGTTGGTTAAGCCACAGAAAAAGCGAGCAACCTTTCCCCTAGCCATGATTGGCTGAGATAATGAGTGGGCTGGACATGCCGAGAGATGAATTTCAACACTGGTTGAATATGGCCGTATTTACATTGTTGCCAGGAGCACAGTTACGCCCTGGATAACATGAAAACAGCCCTGCTAGGGCGAGTAAAATGGTCAGAGTTTGTGTGGCGGCTAAAGCTTAAGATGTTTCTTATGACATTGCACACGGTCAGTGTGAACCAGAGTGAATTGACAAAACAACAATGGGCCAAGCAAATTGTACATACAAAACGGAAAGGACACAGGACATCTTATTTAATGAAAGGGTTGCCGTGAAGCTTTCATCCATGCATATGGGTAAGAGTCTAGCTGCTGTTTCAGATATTATACAGTTGAAGTCAGAAGTTTACATACACCTTAGCCAAATACATTTAAACTCAGTTTTTCACAATTCCTGACATTTAATCCTAGTAAAAATTCCCTGTTTTGGGTCTTTTAGGATTACCACTTTATTTTAAGAATGTGAAATGTCAGAATAATAGTAGAGAGAAATATCTATTTCAGCATTTATTTCTTTCATCACATTCTCAGTGGGTCAGAAGTTTACATACACTCAATTAGTATTGGGTAGCATTGCCTTTAAATTGTGTAACTTGGGTCAAACATTTTGGGCAGCCTTCCACAAGCTTCCCACAATAAATTGGGTGAATTTTGGCCCATTCCTCCTGACAGAGCTGGTGTAACTGAGTCAGGTTTGTCGGCCTCCTTGTCCGCACACGCTTTTTCAGAAATTTTTCAGAAAATTTCTATAGGATTGGGGTCAGGGCTTTGTGATGGCCACTCCAATACCTTGACTTTGTTGTCCTTAAGCCATTTTGCCACAACTTTGGAAGCCATCCCCCGTGCTTCACAGTTGGGATGGTGTTCTTCAGCCTGCAAGCCTCCCCTTTTTTCCTCCAAACATAACAATGGTCATTATGGCCAAACAGTTCTAATTTTGTTTAATCCGACCAGAGGACATTTCTCCAAAATGTACGATCTTTGTCCCCATGTGCAGTTGCAAACCGTAGTTTGGCTTTTTTATAGCGGTTTTGGAGCAGTGGCTTCTTCCTTGCTGAGTGGCCTTTCAGGTTATGTCGATATAGGACTCGTTTTACTGTGGATATACAGTGGGGCAAAAAAGTATTTAGTCAGTCACCAATTGTGCAAGTTCTCCCACTTAAAAAGATGAGAGAGGCCTGTAATTTTCATCATAGGTACACTTCAACTATGACAGAAAAAATGAGGGGAAAAAAACAGAAAATTACATTGTAGGATTTTTTATTAATTTATTTGCAAATTATGGTGGAAAATAAGTGGTGGTGGAAAAGCTTACATTTACGGAGTTGGAATTGGCCCAATACTGTATAACCTGATGTATTTTTTACAGCTATTCTACATTGCATATATTTTCATGGAGTGTGTATGGTGTTGTGGGGAGTGTGCAGAGGTGGTAAGCATGGGGTTTGAGGTAGTGCTGGTTTGGCGTGGTGCAGGGGGGCCAGAGAGGAGCGGGGCCCGGCTGTGGGATGGACCCTAATGATGCTCAGAGGCATGCGAGGTAAGTAGGTGCCTGCGCATGGACTCCACATCTCCTGTGCCTCAGTCTTACCTAATTCTCAAGGTCTGCAGCACTGCTGGATTTTATCCTTCCCCTCTAATCAGGGACTAATTCAGACCTGGAACGCCAGGTGATTGGAATTTCTGGTCAATCAGTAACACTGATCAATCAATCAACGACCAGGAAGAAAATAAAACCAGAGGTAGTGCGGAACTCAAGGCATGGATTTGACTACCCCTGTCCTGTGGGTTACTACAGAGAGGCTGGGATTGGATAACCATTTCAGTGTGTCCCCAAAGTATGTATTGTTCACAAGAGACAAGTGAAGTCTCCACCCATTTTAGTTTCTACTGGGTTGTTGCTGCTAAAGATATTTGTGCGGGCAACCAAGACAGAGAAAA
The DNA here is from genome assembly GCF_021184085.1 of Oncorhynchus gorbuscha. Classification (NCBI taxonomy): domain Eukaryota; kingdom Metazoa; phylum Chordata; class Actinopteri; order Salmoniformes; family Salmonidae; genus Oncorhynchus; species Oncorhynchus gorbuscha. The sequence continues at coordinate 64,661,656 of NC_060178.1, forward strand.
CTAAAGTTGGAAAAAAGACTTGAAGGAGAAAACATGAGGGTCCAATAAATACTCGAAGACCTGAGAAATAAAGAATAAAAAATATTGATATTTACAACGGCACAAATGTCCCCTATTCCTGTTGCTAGGCCAAGCCTGCTGCCATGAGATACATTGCCATGGTGGTGGTAATAAGTATGTGTGGTAATAAGTATGTGTGGTGGGGTGGGGGGGGGGGGGGGGTCCTCAGAGAGAAAGAGTCACTTGTGTGTTCATTTTCAAACAGATCCTGAAAAGCCTGCTATAAATGTTCTCTCTCCTATACAGAACAAATGTCCCATTTATTTTCCGTTGCAGTTTTACTTTTATGGCCCATTTTTTTCTGCTGTTTGGAGGGTTTTAAGGGAAAGACCTTGGCTATGGTTTGGGGTTTGAGTTTTTGGCTTGGCACTGACCTACAGCTTCCTTCTAGGCAACCCTAGAGCTGTGAGCCAAGGTGAGGGGACCTACTCTGTGGGGAGACAGTAGGCTAGTCCATAGGCAGGTAGGTTTGGGCTGATTTCTAGGGAGAGCATTGATGGGCAATGCAGATTGTGTGTGTGTGTGTGTGTGTGTGTGTGTGTGTGTGTGTGTGTGTGTGTGTGTGTGTGTGTGTGTGTGTGTGTGTGTGTGTGTGTGTGTGTGTGTGTGTGTGTGTGTGTGTGTGTGTGTGTGTGTGTGTGTGTGTGTGTGTGTTTTAGCTCATGTACTGTAGTTACATGTTCTGCGGAAGGGAAATGGTTCTGGTGGTGAGAATGTTGGGGGATGTTGGATGGAGTTGAGAGAGCCAATGGAATTCCAACAAGACAAACTGCCACAGACCCTCTAGCACCTCAACCGAGAGAGAAAGAGAGAGAGAGTGAAAAGACAGAGCAGATCTCACCATTAAACAAACACTGGAGCTGGACTTCCTTTTCTGAACAGATAGCAACAGAGAGGAGGGGAAAAAACAGGGCATCATAGGGAAAAGGGAACCAATAAAAATAGGACAAATAAAGCTTCCATTTAGATCCCAAAGAGAAAGAATGCACCACAAGAGCTTTGAGAGGGACAAATGGGAAACATAGAGGGAGGGCTTCCTAACAATAAAACAAAATGACATAGCTGTAAAGCAATATGGATCTATTAACTTCAGGATCGGTGGGTCCCCCACGGGACGGTTGCGATTAGCAAGCATGAGGTTGTAAGAACAAGACAATTTCCCAGGACATAGACAAATCTGATATTGGCAGAAATCTTAAATTCTTGTTAATCTAACTGCACTGTTCAATTTACAGTAGCTATTGCAGTGAAATAATACCATGTTATTGTTTGAGGAGAGTGCACAGTTATGAACTTGAAAAGTTATTAATGAACCAATTAGATACATTTGTCTTGATACAACATTTTGGACAGAAATGCAATGGTTCATTACACCAGTCCAAAATATTGCACATACACTGCTGCCATCTGGTGGCCAAAGTCTAAATTGTGCCGGCGCTGGAATAAAACGGTTGGTTTTTTTCTCTGTATTTTCTTTTACCAGATCTAATGTGTTATATTCTCTTACATTCCTTCACATTTCCACAAACTTCAGTGTTTCCTGTCAAATGGTATCAAGAATATGCATATCCTTGCTTCAATGCCTGAGCTTCAGGCATTTAGATTTGGGTATGTCATTTTAGGCGAAAATTGAAAAAAAGGGGCAGATCCCTATTAATATTCGACACATTTTGCCAGCTAAAATAAAATGGTTTGAAAATCTCCTGGAACTTAAATTCTTAATGTGTGTGTGCATGTGATGTAACCTTAATTAAGGTGGGTCACAATTGTGTACTTAGTTGATTTCATGATATCTACGACCGTTGGATATCCATTCCACCCTTATTTTATATATATACAGTGCCTTGCGAAAGTATTCGGCCCCTTGAACTTTGCGACCTTTTGCCACATTTCAGGCTTCAAACATAAAGATATAAAACTGTATATTTTTGTGAAGAATCAACAACAAGTGGGACACAATCATGAAGTGGAACGACATTTATTGGATATTTCAAACTTTTTTAACAAATCAAAAACTGAAAAATTGGGCTTGCAAAATTATTCAGCCCCTTTACTTTCAGTGCAGCAAACTCTCTCCAGAAGTTCAGTGAGGATCTCTGAATGATCCAATGTTGACCTAAATGACTAATGATGATAAATACAATCCACCTGTGTGTAATCAAGTCTCCGTATAATTGCACCTGCACTGTGATAGTCTCAGAGGTCCGTTAAAAGTGCAGAGAGCATCATGAAGAACAAGGAACACACCAGGCAGGTCCGAGATACTGCTGTGAAGAAGTTTAAAGCCGGATTTGGATACAAAAAGATTTCCCAAGCTTTAAACATCCCAAGGAGCACTGTGCAAGCAATAATATTGAAATGGAAGGAGTATCAGACCACTGCAAATCTACCAAGAACTGGCCGTCCTTCTAAACTTTCAGCTCATACAAGGAGAAGACTGATCAGAGATGCAGCCAAGAGGCCCATGATCACTCTGGATGAACTGCAGAGATCTACAGCTTAGGTGGGAGACTCTGTCCATAGGACAACAATCAGTCGTATATAGCACAAATCTGGCCTTTATGGAAGAGTAGCAAGAAGAAAGCCATTTCTTAAAGATATCCATAAAAAGTGTCGTTTAAAGTTTGCCACAAGCCACCTGGGAGACACACCAAACATGTGGAAGAAGGTGCTCTGGTCAGATGAAACCAAAATTGAACTTTTTGTCAACAATGCAAAACGTCATGTTTGGCATAAAAGCAACACCCTGAACATACCATCCCCACTGTCAAACATGGTGGTGGCAGCATCATGGTTTGGGCCTGCTTTTCTTCAGCAGGGACAGGGAAGATGGTTAAAATTGATGGGAAGATGGATGGAGCCAAATACAGGACCATTCTGGAAGAAAACATGATGGAGTCTGCAAAAGACCTGAGACTGGGACGGAGACTTGTCTTCCAACAAGACAATGATCCAAAACATAAAGCAAAATCTACAATGGAATAGTTCAAAAATAAACATATCCAGGTGTTAGAATGACCAAGTCAAAGTCCAGACCTGAATCCAATCGAGAATCTGTGGAAAGAACTGAAAACTGCTGTTCACAAATGCTCTCCATCCAACCTCACTGAGCTCGAGCTGTTTTGCAAGGAGGAATGGGAAAAAAATTCAGTCTCTCGATGTGCAAAACTGATAGAGACATACCCCAAGCGACTTACAGCTGTAATCGCAGCAAAAGGTGGCGCTACAAAGTATTAACTTAAGGGGGCTGAATAATTTTGCACGCCCAATTTTTCAGTTTTTGATTTGTTAAAAAAAGTTTGAAATATCCAATTAATGTCGTTCCACTTCATGATTGTGTCCCACTTGTTGTTGATTCTTCACAAAAAATACAGTTTTATATCTTTATGTTTGAAACCTGAAATGTGGCAAAAGGTCGCAAAGTTCAAGGGGGCCGAATACTTTCGCAAGGCACTGTATATATATATATATATATATATATTATTGATATTTGTAAATTGACCAATGATATCGTGCCAGAGCCGGCCATGATTACAAACACCTGCATGTACTACCCCTACTGTATTGATTTATTTTGCTCCTCTGCACTCCATTATTTCTATCTCTACCTTGCACATTATTCCACTGCAAATCTACCATCCCAGTGTTTTACTTGCTATATTGTATTTACTTCGCCACCATGGCCTTTTTTTGCCTTTACCTCCCTTATCTCACCTCATTTGCTCACATTGTATATAGACTTATTTTTCTACTGTATTATTGACTTTATGATTGTTTTACTCCATGTGTAACTCTGTGTTGTTGTATGTGTCAACTGCTTTATCTGGCTTTATCTTGGCCAGGTTACAGTTGTAAATGAGAACTTGTTCTCAACTTGCCTACCTGGTTAAATAAAGGTAAAATAAAAATAAAATTTGACCAATGGAAACCTATATTTAAGCAATAAGGGGCGAGGAGGTGTGGTATATGGCCAATATACCATGGCTAAGGGCTGTTCTTGTGTGCGATGCAACGCAGAGTGCCTGGATATATCCCTTAGCCATGGGATATTGCAGTGGTTGAAAAAATACCCAATTGTCATACTTGAGTAAAAGTAAAGATACCTTAATAGAAAATTACTTAAGAAAAAGTGAGTCACCCAGTAAAATATTACTTGAGTAAAAAGCTAAAAATATTTAAATATATTAAATATACTTGTCAAAAATAAAAGTATAAATAATTTCAAATTCCTTATATTAAGCAAAGCAGAGGCACCATTGAATGTTTTTTTTTTACATTCACGGATAGCCAGGGGCACACTCCAACACTCAGACATAATTTACAAATGAAGCATGTGTTTAGTGAGTCCACCAGATCAGTGGCAGTAAGGATGACCAGGGATGTTCTCTTGGTAAGTGTGTGAATTGGGCCATTTTCCTGTCCTACTAAGCCTTCAAAATGGAATGAGTACTTTTGGGTGTAAGGGAAATTGCATGGAGTAAAAAGTACATTACTTTCTTTAGGAATGTATTGAAGTAAAAGTAAAAGTAGTCAAATATATAAATATTTAAAGTAAAGTACAGATACCCCAAAAAATTACTACTGGTATATTGGCCATATACCACAACCCCCCGAGGTGCCTTATTGCTATTATAAACTTGTTACCAACGTAATTAGAGCAGTAAAAATAAATGCTTTGTCATACCTGTGATATATGGTCTGATATACCACGGCTGTCAGCCAATCATCATTCAGGGCTCGAACCACCCAGTTTATAAATACTTGTGACCTGCGTGGTTTGACATGAAACCCTGATAAAGACAGCTGTGGAACATTGGTGAATAAATGATTGCATCGGTGCTACTACGGTGTGCAGCTTTTTCTTTTTCATGTTAAGGTGGGTTGTGTTGCTTTAAACCTGGGTATTGTTTGGCCTTTGTCGATCACGGCACTTCACTGCATGCACTGACTCCTTGTTGAAACCAACTATAGTTGAACAGGGAGATCTCTCAAATCCCTTAGGATCAGAGGAGAGGTTCGCTGCACCACAGGAATTGTGAAAAAGATGCTTAGATAAGTCAGTTTTTTAGAAAGCCTGTCCATAATGCAGGCTCTTTGTTCCTCTTTAGTTGCACAGAAAAAATGACTTTTAACTCTATTCTCCTGTTCTCAAATGTGAAATGAACTGTCCATCAGCTGCCAGCTACAACTCACTGGTCCCGTTAGAGGGGCCCAAGGTAGGAACTAGTGGACAAAAAAGCATTCTTGCCTTTCTGTGCTAGCTGTCTTCACACAGTCACACAAATCCACACACACAAAAATCTACAAACACACTCACACATATACACACAAATCATAACTTTACTATGGGTGTAGACTATATACGCTATAAAATCTGGACAGCTGAGATGGACAGTGACGTAATATTTACCTATAATAACCTTATATCATTCCCCCTAGCAAGTGATAATATTATTTCAACTGTCTGTCGTTTTATATACATTACAGACACTGAGTTGTGAGATGTCTTAAGATGTCTTGCGGAAGGGGAGACCAAAACACTTTTCTTTCAATTCCAACATACTTCTCAGGAGAGAGAGAGAGAGACAGAGACAGAGACAGAGACAGAGACAGAGACAGAGAGAGACAGAGACAGAGACAGAGAGAGAGGCAGAGAGGCAGAGAGAGGCAGAGAGAAAGAGAGAGACAGAGAGAGAGACAGAGAGAGAGAGAGAGAGAGAGAGACAGACAGAGAGAGAGACAGAGAGAGACAGAGAAAGAGACAGAGAGAGAGACAGAGAGAGACAGAGAGAGACAGAGAGAGTGTTCAAAAGAGTAGAGAAAAATAAAAGAGGCACAGAACTTCCATACAGCCCACTTACCTTCACTCCACCATCCGATTTTTTGTTTAGTAAACTTTTGCATGCTGAAACAGAAGAGGGAGAGGGACAGGCGTTAAGGACATGACTAAACTAACGTAGCAGGCGTTAAGGAAACGCCTGAGCAGGGTCCCCACATCCGGTTTTCAGGGGAAGAGGAAGCTAGGTTGAAGATATTGTATCCCTGAAAAATGTTTCCGGTTTCTACCGACCCGCATCAATCAACCTGGAACCATAATACTGTAGGAAACATAGGTCAGAAAAATAGAGGACAGTGATGTCACAAGTCTCTGTGGTCACCGAGGTGAAGAACTGCTCATGAGTCACCTGATGCTCGAGACTTGAACAGTAAATACTGTAGGGAGTAGGGTATGTACAGTGAGAACAGGGTGGTACAACACAGTACCGTTTCATTTTAGGCATGCCCCACAGACATATTATCACATACATTGTCTCCACGCCGCACACACTGCACATACATTACAGCACAGAGCATACGCTCACATAGAAAAAGAAAAACGACAGAGAGAGAGCCACATAAACAGAAAGAGACGCACAGAGACGGACAGAAACCCTCACACACATATACATTGGGGCAAAAAATAATTTAGTCAGCCACCAATTGCGCAAGTTCTCCCACTTAAAAAGATGAGAGAGGCCTGTAATTTTCATCATAGGTACACTTCAACTATGACAGACAAAATGAGAAAAAAAAATCCAGAAAATCACATTGTAGGATTTTTTATGAATTTATTTGCAAATTATGGTGGAAAATAAGTATTTGGTCACCTACAAACAAGCAAGATTTCTGGCTCTCACAGACCTGTAACTTATTTATAGGCCTCTCATCTTTTTAAGTGGGAGAACTTGCACAATTTTTGGCTGACTAAATACTTTTTTGCCCCACTGTATGATAACCATCAATCAGGTTTCAAAGATCCTCAAAATCCCTTAGCTTTCATTGACACAAGTAGGAAGGAGGGCAAGGAAAAGAACACAAGATTAAAAAAAAATCAATATTCAGTATCTTGATCTTCATATAAAGTGACAACGACGACTGCAGGCAAACATTGGTCTCAGGCTCGTTCGCAGGTGCTTCATGCGATAAGGTGCTTCGTGGGTCATATCATAAGCTCGGCATGCATTATCCACAGCAAACTAACAGCTCCCAGAGTGCAGCTCAGTTAAAGAGTGCATCATAGGGATAAAAGGGAGACACCCTGCCTGCCGCCTGGTATAGATTGGATCCAAGCATCTAAAGACTGTATTGCGGGCGTAAGCCGTAAGCAGTATATCCTCTTTCAACAGCTGCAATTAAAAGAAGTGAATACCATCTATCGTCGTTGTGGGAGAGTTGTAAAGATCATGATCAGGGAGTCAGAAACAAGTCACCAAACAAACAGCAACAGAAAGGGCAGGGTCGGGGTCCAAGTGTTAGACCAGCCAACTCAAGCAGCCAGTGACAGAAGTGTACTTCCTTTCACCCATAGGAAGGTACAGACAGGAGGAAATCAAACGGAGCAAGCAAGACGCCAGAGATAAAGCAAGAGAGAGAAATCAGAACCACTCCGGTGCATCTGGTAACCCATGCAGGCTGACAGAGGCACAGATACATGCCGGCTTGCTGGAGGTACCAGGCCATGCAGAGGAATGCTGTGGAGTATGGCCAGAGATAGACTGGGCGATCAGCTGGGCATTGACTAGGATCTGTGGATCTTAACTGGACTTATTTGCGAGGCAAAGGTAACCGGGTAACCGATTGTTTGTTTTTAGTCCTTATTAATTAGGGCCAAGACTGCCCTTAATGTTTGTTGACAAAGCTTTATTTGGTGGAAAGAAAGAGAGACATGCTCACACTCGGCAGTATGTAGACTGGCACGCATATTGTACATGCACATACACACATTGTCCTGTTGTGACTGAGAGTGCATTATGTTACAGGTCTGAAATCAGTCTGAATAAACGGAGAGAAAGTAAGACCAGTGTCAGCGGCAACGACATGGATAAGGTAAAGCCAAATAGATAATGCATCTGACTAATGTGTGTGCTATCACACAGCAGCGCTACGGCAGAAGGAGTTAGAGGCATAGCCTCAGGCCAGCCTGAATATAGCAGGCTAACTGCATTTCCTCTCCGACATCTTCCCTGATTTGGTGAGAGTGTGTGTGTCTGTGTGTGGGTGTGTGCATGTATGCGTGATTGAGTGTGTGGGCAGGTGTGCGTGGGTGTGTGTGCGTGGGTGTGTGTGCGTGTGTGTGTGTGGGTGTGTGTATGTGTGTGCACATGTGTGCGTGAGTGAGTGTGTGGGCAGGTGTGTGTGTGTGTGTGTGTGTGTGTGTGTGTGTGTGTGTGTGTGTGTGTGTGTGTGTGTGTGTGTGTGTGTGTGTGTGTGTGTGTGTGTGTGTGTGGGACCATAAAAAGTATGGCTATCACCTTCAGTTCTAATGTCAGTGGAACATCACACAGTTCTAATGTGATCTGTCCATGGCTCATGAATACAAAACCATAATGCATTTTGAGTGTCACACTGTCAGTTACCAGGTATCTGCCTGCAAAACACCATAACAAGGATGTGACAGGTCTTAAAATCATATGCATGGGCCCATAGAACAAGGTGTCTGTAAAGCACGGGTTAGGGTCCTGCGTTCTAAGCCTTAGGTAGGGCCAGCCTTGGTCCATAGTCATGGATCACTCAGAGGGTGTAGTGCGGGTGTGGAGAGGGAAGGAGAGGGTTTGGGGGGCAGCGGGTGTTGTGTGTGTGAAAGGCCACTCCGGAGCAGTACAGTACGTGCCAGTGTGCGAGCTGGTGGGGACACCAATTGTCAGTGGCTGGCACCCCGGGCCACATGCTAACCAGACCAGGGGGCAGTGTTGGCACAGTGCCAGGTTGCTGCGGCTCCCCTGCCCTGACTGACATACCTTCTGAAGCCAGAGCAGCCGTGCTGGTGGTGGCTGCGGGGCTGGTGTGCTGTCGGCCCACTATTGGACAGAGAGGCATTCAGTTGGGAGGGATCAACCAGAGGATAAGCGGAGCCTCTATAGAGCACAGTGTCACTTCCTTCTTTAAGTGCCTGGTCCCAGCTTCACTCAACTCACCCACCATTTTCATGTCATGGGGGGGGGGGTTTGGAGTCCATGGATACATCGATCCATGGGTTCCAAACTGTACATCCTACCAGATACTGATACTTACCCCAGTGTGCACACTCAATGTTAGCAAAAACACAAAAACACTTCCAACGGCACATCATCGATCACAACGGTTACTCAAAAATAGTCACACAAAACACTGAGATCGACAAGTGACAGCTACGCGGTGTTATGAAGCAACATCGTACACACAACACTACCTTCTTACGAGCAGAGCTCTATGACTGATGTCTGTCCTCCACGATAGTGCTTTACAGAAAGGCCTTCGGGTGGCTGAGACAAGCTCTTCTCGTGCTGCGAGGAAACCTGGGCCGCAGGACACAACTTAGTATCCCAGTATTCCTTGGCCGCAGGACACAACTTAGTATCCCAGTATTCCTGGGCCGCAGGACACAACTTAGTATCCCAGTATTCCTGGGACGCAGGACACAACTTAGTATCCCAGTATTCCTGGGACGCAGGACACAACTTAGTATCCCAGTATTCCTGGGCCGCAGGACACAACTTAGTATCCCAGTATTCCTGGGACGCAGGACACAACTTAGTATCCCAGTATTCCTGGGACGCAGGACACAACTTAGTATCCCAGTATTCTTGGGCCGCAGGACACAACTTAGTATCCCAGTATTCCTGGGCCGCAGGACACAACTTAGTATCCCAGTATTCCTGGGCCGCAGGACACAACTTAGTATCCCAGTATTCCCGGGCCGCAGGACACAACTTAGTATCCCAGTATTCCTGGGCCGCAGGACACAACTTAGTATTCCAGTATTCCTGGGCCGCAGGACACAACTTAGTATCCCGGTATTCCTGGGCCGCAGGACACAACTTATTATCCCAGTATTCCTTGGGACGCAGCACACAACTTAGTATTCCAGTATTCCTGGGCCGCAGGACACAACTTAGTATCCCAGTATTCCTGGGACGCAGGACACAACTTAGTATCCCAGTATTCCTGGGCCGCAGGACACAACTTAGTATCCCAGTATTCCTGGGCCGCAGGACACAACTTATTATCCCAGTATTCCTTGGGACACAGGACACAACTTAGTATCCCAGTATTCCTGGGCCGCAGGACACAACTTATTATCCCAGTATTCCTTGGGACACAGGACACAACTTAGTATTCCAGTATTCCTTGGCCGCAGGACACAACTTAGTATCCCAGTATTCCTGGGACGCAGGTGGCTTGTGGATTCATACAAGGACAAACAACCTAGTCTACAAGTCTGCAGTTTACAACGCTCCTTATGACGAGTGACATGATCGTATTTATAACGTCTGTATGACAACGGGACACCTCAACGCATCTACTCAGGACATATTTTGGTTTCAGAGACATTATACTAAGTCTCCAAGTTTCCTCTCTAAGGGCAATTCAATCGGTGGTAAGGACACCAAATCCGCTTTACATTACTCAACACTTCTGAACAAACAGAATGTATCATTGTCCATCGTGGAATCATTTTGACTTAGAACGACGCTAATGCCATTCTAAATGCGAACCCCCCCCACCTCACCTGAAAAGTTTCTGGTCACCAGCATGGTGGTGAGGATTGCTCCCTGGGGAAGACACAGAATACAAGGTTAGTGCAAAGGACAATGGGGCGTATACCATCTCTCTAACACAACAGATGGGATATATACGTGTGCAGTTGTGTGCGCTCGTGCGTGTCTGCACACACCTTGAGTTTTCTCCTGGCGTTGAACTTGCGCAGGCACTCCACGGTCTCTTGACGGTGCATCATGGAAGCCACAGTGGAGCGTTGCTGGATCGGGGCGGGGGAAGAGGAGGACAGGAAAGAGGAGATTGAACAACAGATCAACGACTAGGCCGTGGCAGCACCAGTTACGGAGGTATGATGGGGCCAACGTCACCGGAATGCAGTACCGATTCCACCCTCAAGTAAAACCCAAGGTGAATGACGTGTCAGTGACGGTGATGGGGTGACTTACGCAGACCCATGGGTGCTTGAGGGCCTGGTCAGCAGTGATCCTCTTGGTAGGGTTGATAGTCAGCATCTGGTTAATCAGGTTCTTGGCTTCAGGGGTCACTGTGTCCCACTCAGGGGAGGGAAACTGGGAGGGAGGGAGAGAGACGGGGGGTGTGAGAGAGAGAGAGAGAGAGAGAGAGAGAGAGAGAGAGAGAGAGAGAGAGAGAGAGAGAGAGAGAGAGAGAGAGAGAGGTGGAGAAATGGTTAGAGGTGCACATTATGTCAAGACGGTACGAGGACAGACACAAATACACAGACACACACACTCAACACACGCCACAGCCCGGTGCTCTTTGTGATGGAGATTTATTGAAATAGTGAGCACAATGGTAAAGAGGAGGAGGAGGTAGTGCTGGTCATGGCAGGTCTTTCTGCTTCAATCGTCCGGCTGCCACACACTAATGCCCTGCATGGTCCTCACAATCCTTCCGGAGAGCTACTAGGTGTGCCAGCTTTTGCTCCAACCCAGTTGTAACACATCCAAACCTGAATTAAAAGGTAATTAGTAAGTATCTGGTCAACAGATAACTGTAGTTAGCAGAATGATGTGTGCTAAATTTGTGTTGGAGCAAAAATCTGCAAGAATGTACAGTAGCTCTCCAGTAGAGAGGGTTGGCACCCCTGCCCCAAACCAAAAGCACACATAATACAAGTTATAGTCCTGCTGCATGTATACATATCACAGCATCCTTGTTAGCTTGGATTCTTCAAGCACTAGTTTGAGCTGTGCCCCTGGCCGCCACACTGCTATAGTGTCTACTATGGCCCCTGCACCTCGATTAACAACTGCAGAGGGCCACTCTGACATGATCGATGGGCAGGAAACACAGCTCTCTATCGCGAGCCAATTGCACAATGAAGGAGAGCAAAATCTGGACCGGGTCTGCTTGGGTCGTTGCGGGGACCTGAAAGTGTGTGCGTTCGTGATTGCGTGCGAGGAACACTACCCGAGCAAAAGTGTGCACTCAGACAGGCAAACACTCTCTCTGTTGGACACACACACAAACACCCATACACACACAGACACAGAGTGAGGCTGTCCCCCCTCTCTTTCCATCAGTGCAGTGTTAATGGCCTGAGAGCTGCTAAAAGCTCCTGCCAGCCCAAACCAACACCACTCCACTGCTTCCCTACAGCTCTCCCTCCATCCCTCTCACTCAAGGCCTCATCCAAGGCCTCATCCAAGGCCTCATCCAAACTGACACATGTACGTAAACGGACAGACACAAAGACATAGACAGATTTACCCACACAAACACACAAGATATTACTCACCACTCTGAGTCAAGGACACTAACAAGACACACAAACGCAAAAATGCACACACACACAAGTCTGTTCTCATTCCATAGTGGTGAATGGTAAACAGAGAGAGAGAGAGAGAGAGAAGGGCAGATGGTCACTACTCACATCGTAGGCCCCAGCCTTGATCTGCTGATAGAGCTTGTGCTGGTCCTCATCCCAGAAGGGAGGGTAGCCCACCAGGAGAATGTACAGCACCACACCTGCACACAGAACACACACAGAGGGGGTTAGTACACACACACACAGCTATGTCTCACTATACTTGTGAGGACTTTTATGATTCCCATTAATAATCCTACTTTCCCTAACCCTAACCTTAACCCCTAAACCTAACCACTAGCCCTAACCACTAACGCCTAACCCTAATTCTAACCCTAAACCCTCAGCCTAAAATAGCCTTTTTACAAGTGAGGACCGGCAAAATGTCCTCACTTCTCTGAATTGTAGTTGGCTTATTATTCCTAGGAGGACTTCTGGTACTCACAAGTATAGTAAAATGTGTACACATACAAACACACAGGTTGGCGGAATCACTCACCACATGCCCAGATATCCACCGGTTTGCCGTAGGGGTCCTTCCTCAAGACCTCTGGAGAGAGGTAGCCCGGAGTGCCTGCAAAACCTACATCAGCAAATAACATGTCAAAAAGAATAAAACCATAGGATCTAATGTAATGACATTGCCAGAGAAGTGTACCAACACGGCATTCCATCAAAACCCCCTATCATCCCCATTCAGAAGAGCTATATCAATGAGTAGCACTATGATCTGACAAGAAAGAACCAGCCAGAATTCCAATCAGAGATGTCCAGTCTGTCCCTGGAACTCAGAGTGTGCACAGACTTCTGTCTAATTGGCTAGATAAGACCACATCTGCTAATTTGGAGCTTATTCCTCAACACCAATCTAATAAACATCTATTAATGCATGTGGGCACTCAGCCAAGGCCCGCTGGCCCCTGTTTCTCTCTGGAGTGTGGTGTAAGTGACAGGTTCAAACCACTCTGTCTGGAGAGATGGACAAGGGGGGGGGGGGGTTCAAATCAAAAGGTTGTCAGATTAAAGGTGAGGGGCCCTACTGTCAATATTGCACAACCTCTGGGCCCACTACCTTGATGTGCAAATGCCAAGCGACATTATGCCAGTGAGTAAGAGATGGAGAGCAGAGCTATGGAAGGAGTGGAGGGATGAGCAGAAGAGAGGGTGGTGGGATGAAAGAGGTACAGAGGAGGGCAGGATGATAACGCAGAAAGAGGATGGCGAAGGAGAGAGGTGGAGGTAAAGTATTGGCACTGGCCCATAGGACTACAGTTGTAAGATCGGTGCCATTAAAGAGTACTGCTCACCCTTTTTTATTCACTGAAGACATTTAACTTACATTTTAGTCAGTTAGCAGATGCTAAATTTAGCGACTTACAGTTAGTGCACCTTAAAGATAGCTAGGTGAGACAACCACACATCTCAGTCATACTAAGTCCATTTTTCCTCAACAAAGTAGCTATCAGCAAAGTCAGAGCTAGTAAGAAAGAACATTTAAAAAATAAGTCAAGTGTGAGTGTTAGGTTACTTAATATATTCTTTAAAGAGGTAGGGTTTCAGATGTTTTTGGAAGATGGGCAGGGACTGTGCTATCGTCAGGGAAAAGCCAAGAGACCAGATGTGCCAGAAAAGAGTACTCGTGTTGGTGTGTGGGTTTGAGCATAGCCTGAAGGTAGGGAGGGGCAGTTCCTCTTGCTGTTCAGTAGGTAAGTACCATGGTCTTGTAGTGGATGCGAGCTTCGACTTGAATCCAGTACAGTGTGCGGGGGAGCGGGGTGACATGGGAGAACTCGGGAAGGTTGAACACCAGGCAGGCTGCGGTGTTCTGGATAAGTTGCAAGGCTTTGATGGCACAAGATGGGAGCCCAGCCAACAGTAAGTTACAGCAGTCCAGACGGGAGATGACCAGTGCCTGGATTATGACCTGTGCCGTTTCCTGTGTGAGGTGAGGTCGTACTCTACAGATGTTGCAGAGCATGAACCTGCAGGAGCTTTGATGTTTGCAGAGAACCTCAGGGTGTTGTCCAGGGTCAGGCAAAGGTTATTTGCACTTTGGAACGGGGGCACCGTAGACTTGTCAACCATGATGGAGAAGTCTTGGAGCGCGGCAGGCCTTTCCAGGGAGGAAGAGCAGCTCTGTCTTGTCGAGGTTGAGCTTGAGGTGGTGGCCCCACATCCAAGCAGAGATAGGCACGGGTATCAGAAGGGGGGAAGGAGAAAAGTAGTTGAGTTTCATGCGCATAGCAATGATAGGACAGACCATGCGAGGATTTGACGGACCCAAGTTACTTGGTGATTAGAGAACAGAGGAGAGGGCCCAGACCTGAGCCCTGGGGAACGCCAGTAGTGAGAGCATGTGGTGCAGACACAGATCCTCTCCACGTCACCTGGTTGGAGCGGTCTGCCAGGTAGGATGTAAAGAGTGTGCAGAGCATGAGAGACCAAGCACTGAGAGGGTGGAGAGGAGGATCTGATGGTTCAAGGTGTCAAAGGCAGCAGATAGATCTAGGAGGATGAGAACAGAAGAGAGAGAGTCGGCTTTGGCAGTGTGGAGAGCCTCCGTGACACAGACGAGAGCAGTCTAGGTTGAGTGACCAGTCTTGAAGCCTGACTGGTTAGGGACAAGAAGATCGTTCTGAGAGAAATTACGAGAGAGTTGGTCAGCGACAGCGATGCTCAAGTGTTTTGGAAAGAAAAGATGGGATACCGGTCAATAGTTTATGATGTCAGAGGAGAGGAAGTCAGAAGAATGACTTCCTGTCATTGTACGTCTTCCATCTTTGTCATCTTTTATGCAATGTACATTTGAATGTTTAAAATCAAACTCTTACCAAACCATGCCTGCTCATCTCCCTGCACCTCGATGGCCAGCCCAAAGTCAGCCAACTTCACCGCGGCTCCTTTCAGCTTACTGGCCAGGAGCAGGTTCTCTGGCTACAAACCAGAGCCAAACCATAGAGAGGAGACAAGACAGACAGAAAGAGTATCAATCAATTAGGTAAAACTAATTGAAGAAGAAACTCCTTCAAGAGTCGATAAAAAGCACAGACAGAGTTGAGTCATTCAACTGAACTGTGAGGTCCATGAATGCTGACTGCAAAACATGACAGGAATCTGGATCAGAAAATCCATGAAAAAACATACTGTACCAGTCAAAAGTTTAGACACACCTACTCATTCAAGGGTTTGGCTATATTTTGACTATTTTCTTCAACGTAGAATAAGTAGAATCAAAACTATGAAATAACATATTTGGAATCATGTAGTAGCCAAAGAAGTGTTAAACAAATCCAAATACATTTTATATTTCAGATTCTTCAAAGTAGCCACCCTTTGCCTTGATGACCGCTTTGCACACTCTTGGCATTCTCTCAACCAACTTTATGATGTAGTCACCTGGAATCCATTTAAATTAACAGGTGTGTCTTCTTAATTAAAAGTTCATTTGTAGAATTTTTTTCCTTCTTAGTGCATTTTAACCAATCTGTTGTGTTGTGACAAGGTAGAGGTGACATACAGAAGATAGCCCTATTTAGTAAAAGACCAAGTCTATATTATGGCAAGAACAGCTCAAATAAGCAAAGAGAAATGACAGTCCATCATTACTTTAAGACATGAAGGTCAGTCAATGCGGAAAATGTCAACAACTTTGAACGTTTCTTCAAGTGCAGTTCCAAAAACTGTCAAGCGCTATGATGAAACTGGCTCTCATGAGGACTGCCACAGGAAAGGAAGACCCAGAGCTACCTCTGCTGCAGAGAATAAGTTCATTAGAGTTACCAGCCTCATAAATTGTAGCACAAATAAATGTTTGACAGAGTTCAAGTAACAGACACATCTCACATCAACTGTTCAGAGGAGACTGCGTGAATCAGGCCTTCATGGTCGAAATGCTGCAAAGAAACCACTACTAAAGGACACCGTTCAAGAAACACAAGCAATGGACATTAGACCGTTCTGTTCTTTGGTCTGATGAGTCCAAATTTGAGAGTTTTGGTTCTGTGAAATGCAGTGTAGTTGAACAGATGATCTCCGCGTGTGGTTCCCATCATGAAGCATGGAGGAAGAGGTGTGATGGTGTGGGGGTGATTTTCTGGTAACACTGTCAGTGATTTATTCAGAAGGCACACTTAACCAGCATGGCAACCATAGCATACTGCAGCGATATGCCATCCCATCTGGTTTGCGCTTAGTGGGACTATCAATTGTTTTTCAACAGGACAATGACCCAAAACACACCTGCAGGCTGTGTAAGGGCTATTTGACCAAGCAGGAGAGTGATAGAGTGCTGCATCAGATGACCTGGCCTCCAAAATCACCCGACCATAACCCAATTGAGATGGTTCGGGATGAGTTGGACTGCAGAGTGAAGGAAAAGCAGCCAACAAGTGCTCAGCACATGTGGGAACTCCTTCAAGACTGTTGGAAAAGCATTCCAGGTGAAGCTGGTTGAGAGAATGCCTAGAGTGTGCAGAGCTGTCATCAAGGCAAAGGGTGGCTACTTTGAAGAATCTCAAATATAAAATATATCTGGATTTGTTTCACTTTTTTTTGGTTCCTACATGATTCCAAATGTGTTATTTCAAAGTTTTGATATCTTCACTATTATTCTACAATGTAGAAAGTAGTAAAAATAAAGAAAAACCATTGAATGAGTAGGTGTGTCCAAACTTTTGACTGGTACTGTAGGGGAGAATGAAGAAAGGCATAAATCATTCAATGTCATGTGTGTCAGAAGTGGGTGGGAGTACACGTAGTGTGCCTCTGAGGGTCAGAGAAGGTCAGAGAAGGTGAATGTAAATACCCCTGGGGTGTGACCTTCAATCAGTATCTATGGGGGGGCTGTTGGGAGGGAGGGGGTAGAATATGAGGGCGGGGGAGGGGAGGGGACAGGGACAGGTGGAGTGGGGCTGTGTTTTGTGCCCTCATGGCCCTGGCTTAGTTTGACTGATTTTGCGACGGAAGCGTGACATTTTTGCTAAGTCTCCTCCGTGTGCCTCTGTCTCTCTTCACTCTCTCTTGAGTAGGGAGCATAGAAGGAAAGGAGCGAGGGAGACAGAGAGAAAGAGAGAGGGAGAAGAGGGAGAGAGAGAGTTCAAGAAAGACAGGGAGAACAGAGAAAGGGAGATAAAGAGAAAGGACAGAGAAGGAGAGTGTCGACAGATGGAGAAGAGCGAGAAAGAGACAGAGACAAAGAGAGAGAGAGAGGTTACACCCGCCGTGATGAATTAGAGGTGGCATAATACGCTCCAGCGTGACATCATCCAGGTTGCCGTAGCAACCAGGCTGCCACCAGCATCTCTCTCGTCCCCTTCGCTCTTCCCTTGTTTACCTTCAGCCATTTGGCCTCCGGAGATGCCATGCAGGCAGCCAACCCATTGTGATGGTCTTTGTGTTTGTGTGGTGGGGGGAGGACAGCTCTCAGCTTCTCTCTTATTCCCTGTATGTCTCACTTTTCATCTTTTTATTCTTGACTTTATTGCAACCCCCCCCCCTCCCCTCTCTCTTTTTTTTAATTTCCAAAGGACATAAAACATAAAGGAGTGGCATGAGGCCTTACTCCATGGTAACAGTCTTACACACGCATGCATAACACACACACTTCATTATTTCACCTTCACTTCGCACACACACTTCATTATTTCACCTTCACTTCACACACACACACACACACACACACACACACACACACACACACACACACACACACACACACACACACACACACACACACACACACACACACACACACACACACACACACACACACACACACACACACACACACACACTTCATTATTTCCCCCTCACTTCGCACACACACAGACACAAAAACACACACACTTCATTACTTCCCCTTCACTTCGCACACACACACACACAAACACACACTTCATTATTTCCCCTCCACTTCGCACACACACACACACTTCATTATTTCCCCTTCACTTCGCACACACACACACACTTCATTATTTCACCTTCACTTCGCACACACACACACACACACACACACTTCATTATTTCCCCTTCACTTCGCACACACACACACACACACACACACACACACACACACACACACACACACACACACACACACACACACACACACACACACACACACACACACACACACACACACACACACACACACACACACACACACACACTTCATTATTTCCCCCTCACTTCGCACACACACAGACACAAAAACACACACACTTCATTACTTCCCCTTCACTTCGCACACACACACACACAAACACACTTTATTATTTCCCCTTCACTTCGCACACACACACAAACACACTTCATTATTTCCCCTTCACTTCGCACACACACACACACACACACTTCATTATTTCCCCTTCACTTCGCACACACACACACACACACTTCATTATTTCCCCTTCACTTCGCACACACACACACAAACACACTTCATTATTTCTCCTTCACTTCGCACACACACACAAACACACTTCATTATTTCCCCTTCACTTCGCACACACACACCAACACACTTCATTATTTCCCCCTCACTTCGCACGCACGCACACACACACACACACACACACACACACACACACACACACACACACACACACACACACACACACACACACACACACACACACACACACACACACACACACACACACACACACACACACACACACACACACACACACACACACACACACACACTTTCCCCTCACTTACTGCTTGTCTCTGCAGTGGATCTGCTGGAAAAAGTAGTAACAATGTATTTGACTTTTATGGAGTACCTCCCAGCTGAATGACGGATGGTTCGACTGGTACATGTACACAGAATAACGGTGGTGATACAAGATGTAGTAGTAGTAGTATTGGTAATAATGCTTTCAGTGCCGTGATTGTAAGAGCTGTACTTTCAAGAGGCTCACCGTGACATTCAACACGTCTTGTTGACTAGAGCATGTAAACGGTTTGCTCTTGACAAAGCTAAGCCTAAATGGGTCCGTTGTCCACCTTTCAAACCAAAACAATATAACTCTTTGAAGTGTGTCCTATTGTTAGTAATGGAATGCGGTGGTAAGTATCACCAGGCCAGCCAGCACTGTCTATTCACTGTGATGTCACCCTGGCTATAAATAGAAGTCAAATGGTGCTCCGTCTGCTTTCGTCAGAGATTGAGAGACCGAGAGAGAGAGAGAGAGAGAGAGAGAGAGAGAGAGAGAGAGAGAGAGAGAGAGAGAGAGAGAGAGAGAGAGACACAGAGAGAGAGAGGGTGAGACACACACAGAGAGAGAGAGGGTGAGACACACACAGAGAGAGAGAGAGAGAGGGTGAGACACACACAGAGAGAGAGAGAGAGAGAGAGGGTGAGAGAGAGAGAAAAAGAGAGGGTGAGAGAGAAAGAAAAAGAGAGGGTGAGAGAGAAAGAAAAAGAGAGGGTGAGAGAGAAAGAAAAAGAGAGGGTGAGAGAGAAAGAAAAAGAGAGGGTGAGAGAGAAAGAAAAAGAGAGGGTGAGAGAGAAAGAAAAAGAGAGAGAGAGAGAGAAAGAAAAAGAGAGAGAGAGGGTGAGAAAGAAAGAGAGAGAGAGAGAGAGACTGGAGAATGATAATCACCTGAAACACGCTGTCTGGCTCAGTGCCTCTATTTTTAATTCCAGTCTGACTAGATGGAAAGGGTCTGTTGTTTTTTCATGAGCCACTCTCTCTGACGTCCAAAGAATTGTATTTTTGTATTTGCTTACGTGGTGGGGAATTTTGTGTACTTTTTCATTGGCTTACGTATACACACGCATGTGTGCATATGCGTCGGTAGGGTTGCCAGCGGGAGGAATTTAAGGGGTGGGGGCATGATGACGCAGCCCTTCCAGGTGTTGCGTTGCCATGGTGAAAGATGACTCACCTTGAGGTCCCTGTGCACAATGTCATGCTGGTGCATGTGGTGGACACTCTCCAGGATCTGATTGATGCACTGGCTGCAGAGAAAGGAGACACAGGACACAGAACACACACGTCAACGCGCAGACACATCACAACCATCACACAATACACAGTATGGGGTAGGAACTAATGGAAACTCCTGGTTAATGGATTAGATGAGGTGCGTTTCCCCTTGTCATGTAAGAACTTTGAGCACTTGCAGGAGTGCAAAATCAATCCAATTCATGACTATTGCTGTTTGTTATTATTAGAAACAGTGAACTAGAACTACTGGCTGAGAGGCTGAGAAAGATAGAGACTGAGAATGTGGGCCTCCTGAGTGGCACAGCAGTCTAAGGCACTGTAGCAGTGGTCTAAGGCACTGCATCGCAGTGCTAGAGGCGTCACTACAGACCCGGGTTCGATCCCGGGCTGTATCACACAACCTGCCGTGATCGGGAATCCCATAGGGCAGTGCACAATTGGCCCAGTGTCTTCCAGGTTAGGGGAGGGTTTGGCCTCGGGCAGGGTTTGCTCTAGCGACTCCTTGTGGCAGACTGGGTGCCTGCAGGCTGACCTCGGTCGTCAGGTGAACGGTGTTTCCTCCGACACATTGGTGGGGCGGGTGTTAAGAATCGCGGTTTGACGGGTCGTGTTTCAGAGGACACATGACTCGACCTTCGCCTCCTGAGCCCGTTGAGGAGGTGCAGCGATGAGACAAGATCAAAAAAGGGCTAAAAAAAGAAAACAATTAAAAGAGACACACAGAGACTGAAAGAGAGCAAATAGGGAGACTGAGAAAGACAGGGAGATGCAGAGAAAGAGAGGGGAAGAGTAACTGTGCAGAGGACTCTGTGGGGAGCCAGAGAAACCTAGCTAGTCTCAGCCCTTTCCCCATACGGGGCTGTTTTCTATTAAACCAAAAGCCTGCAAGACAGTAGATTTATTTACCATGTCAATTCAGCGCCAAGGCACATTTTCTACTGTCGACCTCACATCTGTCATATCCTCCCAACAATCTGACTGGACGCACACACGGTTATATTCCATCTAAATGGGATAATTTAAGTCACACTGAAGTTGGTGCTTTTTGGCCCTACTTTACACATTGCCAGTGGCAATGTAACTTCTCTGCAGTTTTATAAGGTCTGTGGGTAAAACAGACACCTACTATGCTTAATGGTGAATAAGGCTATTATCGACTTCAGTATGGTTTAAGAGAATATGTTGAAGTGGGTTTGATAGTACATGGTCTGTTTCCTAGTCTTTCCCACATACATTTTTCATCACAGTTTACTATGGAATACTACAGAACTTACTATAGAATGCTGTAGTAAACGGTAGTATACTGTAGAATACTATACTACACCCTGTAGTATCCCTCGATCATGTGTAGTACTTACTTTAGAATGTAGTATACTGTCGAATACAATAGTGTATACTACAGTATCATCGAGAAAAAATACTACAAAGTAAATATAGTTATAGAAAATAGCAGAAGCGCTGAACTATCCAGTCCTACCTACAAACATAATGGAAAATGTGCTATTTTTTGCTAGTTTCCTCAAGGAAAATGCCTCTAAACAGGGTATTCTGGTAGATGCCAGGCGCGCTGGTTTGTGTCAAGAACTGCACTACCGCTGGGATTTTCACGCTCAACACTTTCCTGTGTGTATCAAGACTGGTCCACCACCCAAAGGACATCCAGTCAACTTGACAAACTGTGGGAAGCATTGGAGTCAACATGGGCCATCGACCCTGTGGAATGCCTTCGACACCTTGTAGATTCCACGCCCCGACGAATTGAGACTGTTCAGAGGACAAAAGGGGGCTGGGTGCAACTCAATATTAGGAAGGTGTTCCTAATGTTCGCTATACTCAGTTTTATTTTAATACAGTATGTATAATATAGTTAACTGTAAGTGCTACAGAATACTACAGTATACTACAGCAAATACTACAATATTCACTGTACCGCAAAAACACTACAATAAATACTATAGTAAAGTCCGCAAAAACACTACAGTGAATAATATTGTATTTATACCATAGTATACTATAGTATTTTTTCATATGTGTTGGTTCAACCTGTCTTTTTACTCTCTTACACATTGTATTATTATTTGTTTAAACAGCTAAGAGGCTGCTATGTGCTGTGTTACATCAAACAAGCATTAAAAGCAACAGCCCCTTTCCATCTCGTAAGACTGGATTTAAAAGTGGAGGAAGAACACAAGAGAAAAGGGGATGAATGATAAAAGAAGGAGAGAGAAGAGAGATGATATTATGAGACAGGGTCCTAGGGGAGCATGGTACTCATGAAATATCCTTTCGTTCAGCGTAATCAGGAGAAAAGCATGTACTGTGGCCAAATTTGGCCAAATCTGTACCCTGCATTCCATTCCACCCCTCCACGAAGGCACCAGCACTGCCATTCCCAGTAAAAGTCTCTCTCTCTCAGGCATGTGTGTACACACACGCGCGTTTCCACCCATTTTTCTCCTTCACTCTCCACTCTCTCCCTTTTTGTCTCAACAAGATCTCATAGTTTCCCCCCAAAATTCGACGTATTATGGATGAACGTCTATTTTGGACGCATTCATATTAATTCTGTGTGGTTTACAGGGTTACTTCCACACGTTACAGAGTTAAAACAGAAACAACTCAAAGGTCAACACTATGGTTCGGGGAAGGCTCTGCAAACCAACAGACCTCATACCATCGAGAATCATCAAGTATTCTCACGGCTTGCTAGAGCTTTGTGAACTACTGGAGCGCAGTGGTCTGAGCAATGTGCTTCGGCACAAAGCATAACGAGTTCTCGCCCAGTTCTGGGCAATTGTTTTTCCTTTTTTTTGTGTGAGTGCCGTGGAAGGCATATATCGACGTTCTCAGGATCTTCTCAAACGTCCAAACTCGAATTCTAGTGATTAGGCTGCTTATCTAGCTTACACGTTTTCTCACTCGACCCCACATTCTTTAACCTCCCTCCTTGTCTCTTCTCCTTTCACCCCCCCAACCCCTCCTTTCCCTGTACTTGTGAAAAGTCCCGGAGGCATTTTGCACCCTATCATATTCTCTCGCTTCCCCTTTTGCTTGATTAAATGAGAAGCTCAGGTGGCGTGGTTGAGCCCGGACCCAGACTCTGTCCTGGAGAGACTCCAGCCAGAACAGAGCCATGCAGGCCTCTGGGCCAGAGCCTCCATATTGTCCACAAACTGTCTGCAGCTTCCTTCCCCCTCTGACAGCCACACTCACCCGTGGCCCACACTGAGTCTCACACTCTCTCCCACACAGCCCATGTGCACACAAACACCATGCCAGGACAATACTCTGCCTAGGGAGGAAAAGCATGAGTGTGGAACTGTATAGTTACACACAATGTCAATGAACATTATGTTCCACAGGAGGTTGGTGGCACCTTAATTGGGGAAGGCTGGTTCGTGGTAATGGCTGGTGCAGAATGAGTGGAATGGTATCAAATACATGGAATCTCTGTGTTTGACGCCATTCCATTCGCTCCGTTCCAGCCGTTATTATGAGCCGTCCTCCCCTCAGCAGCCTACACTGTTACGTTCATATGTGCAAAAGGTCTCCAAAGAAACATGTTATGGTACAGACACAATTGTCCAAGTGAAGCCTAAATAAATGTAGGCTGCAGGGCAACAGAGTGTTGTGTGTTCTCAATAAGGATGTAGAATGACAGTGTGCACTGTACTGTGTGTGTGCGTATAGTAGGAGAGTGTGTTTTAACAATGTGTGTGTGTGTGTGTGTGTGTGTGTGTGTGTGTGTGTGTGTGTGTGTGTGTGTGTGTGTGTGTGTGTGTGTGTGTGTGTGTGTGTGTGTGTGTGTGTGTGTGTGTGTGTGTGTGTGTGTGTGTGTGTGTGTGTGTGTGTGTGTGTGTTTCCACCTGGCATCAGCCTCACTGTAATACTCTCTGGCAACAATGTCTTCAAACAGCTCTCCACCGGTGACACTAGAAGGAGAGAAACAACAGCTTAGTCAACACATGGACACCAGTCTGGAACCATGATGGTATGATGGCACACACCCAGTCTACCAGAGACACCGGGGAACACTGCCCAGAGAGAGCATGTTCCACTGGACAAACAAAACACACACACGCACACACAAAAGAACAAACAAACACACACACACACAAACATGGTTTATGCAAAAGACAATTCAGCGTAAGACAATTAAGAAAGTGTTTTGGTTGAGGAAGAATGTTACCAACACTTGGGGCTTAGGGTGTTAACCATAGATGTGTCCCCTCTCCTGAATGCCCTGTAGTTACACAGTGCTATCTGAGTGGTGACATATCAGCCTGTCCTCTCCACAATAAGAACAGTTCCACTAGACTAGGAATGTCAAACAAATTTTGCCCTGGGGGCTGCATTCAGTCTTCAAGGGCCACACTGGTCCGGAGGGCCACACTGAAAATTGGATATATTTCCTCGCTATCAAAATGTGGGAAAAAATTATCCTCTGTCCATCGTTTTTTTCAATTTACTATTCTCCCTGACTGTACAGTGCCATCGGAAAGTATTCAGACCCCTTGACTTTTCCACATTTTGTTAGGTTACAGCCTTATTTTTCTCATCGAGCTACACACAAAACACCATAATGACATCATGACATTTTTTGCAAATGTATTAAAAATTAAAAACTGGGGGCCTCCCGGGTGGCGCAGTGGTCTAGGGCACTGCATCGCAGTGCTAGCTGTGCCACCAGAGACTCTGGGTTCGCGCCCAGGCTCTGTCGCAGCCAGCCGTGACCGGGAGGTCCGTGGGGCGATGCACAATTGGCCTATTGTCGTCCGGGTTAGGGAGGGCTTGGCCGGTAGGGATATCCTTGTCTCATTGCGCACTAGTGAATCCTGTGGTGGGCCAGGCGCAGTGCACGCTAACCAGGTCGCCAGGTGCACGTTGTTTCCTCCTAAACACTGGTGTGGCTGGCTTCCGGGTTGGATGCGCGCTGTGTTAAGAAGCAGTGCGGCTTGGCTTGGCTTGTGTTTTGGAGGATGCATGGCTTTCGACCTCCGTCTCTCCCGAGCCCCGAGAGGAGTTGTAGCAATGAGACACGATAATAACTATTAACAATAACTACTAACAACTAACAAATCCCCCGAATAGCAGCACTGCAGAAACTATTACACTCAACGGAACGACTTGATTAGTGTAGTGTCAACAACGCACCCACTGCCAGCTAGCCTACTTCAGCAGTACTGTATCATTTTAATCATTTTAGTCAATAAGATTCTTGCTACGTAGCTTAACTTTCTGAACATTCGAGACGTGTAGTCCACTTGTCATTCCAATCTCCTTTGCATTAGCGTAGCCTCTTCTGTAGCCTGTCAACTATGTGTCTGTTTATCCCTGTGCTCTCCTCTCTGCACAGACCATACAAACGCTCCACACCGTGTGGCCGCAGCCACCCTAATCTGGTGGTCCCAGCGCGCACGACCCACGTGGAGTTCCAGGTCTCCGGTAGCCTCTGGAACTGCCGATCTGCGGTCAACAAGGCAGAGTTCATCTCAGCCTATGCCTCCCTCCAGTCCCTCGACTTCTTGGCACTGACGGAAACATGGATCACCACAGACAACACTGCTACTCCTACTGCTCTCTCTTCGTCCGCCCACGTGTTCTCGCACACCCCGAGAGCTTCTGGTCAGCGGGGTGGTGGCACCGGGATCCTCATCTCTCCCAAGTGGTCATTCTCTCTTTCTCCCCTTACCCATCTGTCTATCGCCTCCTTTGAATTCCATGCTGTCACAGTTACCAGCCCTTTCAAGCTTAACATCCTTATCATTTATCGCCCTCCAGGTTCCCTCGGAGAGTTCATCAATGAGCTTGATGCCTTGATAAGCTCCTTTCCTGAGGACGGCTCACCTCTCACAGGTCTGGGCGACTTTAACCTCCCCACGTCTACCTTTGACTCATTCCTCTCTGCCTCCTTCTTTCCACTCCTCTCCTCTTTTGACCTCACCCTCTCACCTTCCCCCCTACTCACAAGGCAGGCAATACGCTCGACCTCATCTTTACTAGATGCTGTTCTTCCACTAACCTCATTGCAACTCCCCTCCAAGTCTCCGACCACTACCTTGTATCCTTTTCCCTCTCGCTCTCATCCAACACCTCCCACACTGCCCCTACTCGGATGGTATCGCGCCGTCCCAACCTTCGCTCTCTCTCCCCCGCTACTCTCTCCTCTTCCATCCTATCATCTCTTCCCTCCGCTCAAACCTTCTCCAACCTATCTCCTGATTCTGCCTCCTCAACCCTCCTCTCCTCCCTCTCTGCATCCTTTGACTCTCTATGTCCCCTATCCTCCAGGCCGGCTCGGTCCTCCCCTCCCGCTCCGTGGCTCGATGACATTGCGAGCTCACAGAACAGGGCTCCGGGCAGCCGAGCGGAAATGGAGGAAAACTCGCCTCCCTGCGGACCTGGCATCCTTTCACTCCCTCCTCTCTACATTTTCCTCCTCTGTCTCTGCTGCTAAAGCCACTTTCTACCACGCTAAATTCCAAGCATCTGCCTCTAACCCTAGGAAGCTCTTTGCCATCTTCTCCTCCCTCCTGAATCCTCCTCCCCCTCCCCCCCCTCCTCCCTCTCTGCAGATGACTTCGTCAACCATTTTGAAAAGAAGGTCGACGACTGCACAGCTATTTTCATGTCACATTTTCATGTTCGATCAGGTTCAAGTCCAGGCTCGGGTTGGGCCACTCAAGGACATTCAGAGACTTGTCCCGAAGCTACTCCTGCTTTGGCTGTGTGCTTCAGGTTATTGTCATGTTGGAAGGTGAATGTTCGCCCCAGTCTGAGATCCTGAGCAGATTTGAGCAGAGATCATCAAGGATCTCTCTGTACTTTGCTCCGTTCATCTTTCCCTCAATTCTAACTAGCCTCCCAGTCCCTGCCACTGAAAAAACATCCCCACAGCATGATGCTGCCACCACCATGCTTCACAGAAGGGATGGTGCCAGGTTTCTTTAGGATGTGACGCTTAGCATTCAGGCCAAAGAGTTCAATCTTGGTTTCATCAGATCAAAGAATCTTGTTTCTCATTGGCCTTAGAGTCCTTTCGGTGCCTTTTGGCAAACTCCAAGTAGGCTGTCATGTGCATTTTACTGAGGAGTGGCTTCTGTCTGGCCACTCTACAGTACCATAAAGGCCTGATTGCTGGAGTGCTGCTGAGTGCTACAGATGGAACTCGGGAGCTCTGTCAGAGTGACCATTCTTGGTCACCTCCCTGACCTAGGCCCTTCTCCCCCGATTGCTCAGTTTGGCCGGGCGACCAGAACTAGGAAGAGTTTCGGTGGTTCCAAACTTCTTCCATTTAAGAATGATGGAGGCCACTGTGTTCTTGGGGACCTTCAATGCTTCAGAAATGATTTGGTACCCTTTCCCAGATCTGTGCCTCGACACATTCCTGTCTCAGAGCTCTACGGAAAATTCCTTCAACCTCATGGCTTGGTTTTTGCTCTGACATGCACTGTCAACTGTGGGACCTTATATAGACAGGTGTGTGCCTTTCCAAATCATGTCCAATCAATTGAATTTACCACAAGTTTTCTCCAATCAAGTTATAGAAACATCTCAAGGATGATCAATGGAAACAGGATGCATCTGAGCTCAATTTTCAAGTCTCATAGCAAAGGTTCTGAATACTTATGTAAATAAGGTATTTTTTTTTTAATGAACTATTTTTGCTTCGTCATTATGGGGTATTGTGCGTAGACATATTTAATCCATTTTAGAACAAGGCTGTAACATAACAAACTGTGGGAAAAGGGAAGGGGTCTGAATACTTTCTGAATGCACTGTATTTATGTATATATATACTGAAACTAAACAAAGAAACATGTCTTATGGTTTTGAGTATTGGATTAATTAATGATAATAATATGGTCATTTAGCAGACTTATAACTATTACATATAGCCATTACATGTGGCCTCTGTAGCAACCAAAGCCACGTGTTACTGTCTGGTGTTATAAACACCTTTAAGTAGGAGAGTTGTGAGAGTATATTGGCCAGAGAGAGCAAGGGACTGGCTGACAGGTATCAGTATACTCACAGATCAAAGACGAGGTAATGGAAGCCTTCCTCTGAGATACTTTCGTGTAGTCGTACTGTGGGACAGACAGACAGACAGACAGAGACAGACAGACAGACAGAGAAATAGAGCGAGAGTTAGAGAACAGTCAACACACACACACGCACACACCTCTTATCCCCTTATCTCCCGCCTCGACAATTCCTCCTCTGCTTCCCCCGAGCCCCAGGGACGCACTTAGGGCAGTGAGAGCTCGTTTGTGTCACGTTGTGACCTGCAGTTCGTGGAAAGCGAGATGTGAGATTTGCGTGGACACACATACACTTGCTCAATCACCTGTAGCCTCAGGCTGTGGAAGTGAAGCTCCTTCTAGGTAGGAGCTTAAGCTGTTTCATTCAGGTGACATCAGCAGGTGTCCGTGGGTTCATTCATTAGTGAGTGTTTTTGCACTGCCACTTAAGTCCTGTTTGCATGTCTGTTCATGGTCTTCAGTGGCCAATATAATACACAGTATGTGTTGGCATAAGAGATGTAGTTTGAATGTGCTGTGTGTGTGTGATTGCATGGGAGTATACAATATGTTCATGTGTGTAACACCTCACAGTGACGTATGGAGCAATGAGCTCAGAACATCCAGCTGCTTCGGCCATCGTACACACACCCCATCCCAACAACACAAGCACCCCATCCCAACAACACACGCACCCCATCCCAACAACACACGCACCCCATCCCAACAACACACACACCGCATCCCAACAACACACGCACCGCATCCCAACAACACACGCACCCCATCCCAACACCACACGCACCCCATCTCGACAACACACGCATCCCATCCCGGCAACACACGCATCCCATCCCGACAACACACGCATCCCATCCCGGCAACACACGCATCCCATTCCAACAACACACGCACCCCATCCCAAAAACACACACACCCCATCCCAACAACACACGCACCCCATCCCAACAACACACGCACCCCATCCCAACAACACACGCACCCCATCCCAACAACACACGCACCCCATCCCCACAACACACGCACCCCATCCCCAACGACACACACACCCCATCCCCAACGATACACACACCCCATCCAACACGCACCCCATCCCAACACCACAAACACCCCATCCAACACCCATCCCATCCCAACGACACACACACCCATGCCTGGCTTTGTCTCTGTGGGAACAAAAGGGTCCCCATCCTGGTTGGGAGCTTGGGGGTATATTATATTAAGTCATTTTCTCTGATGAATCTCCTTTCCAATTATTTGGGGCATCCGGAAAAAAAGTTTGACAAGGTGAGCGCTACCATCAGTCCTGTGTCATGCCAACAGTAAAGCATCCTGAGACCATTCATGTGTGGGGTTGCTACTCAGCCAAGGGAGTGGGCTCACTCACAATTTTGCCTAAGAACAGAGCCATGAATAAAGAATGGTACCAACACATTCTCTGAGAGCAACTTCTCCCAACCATCCAGGAACAGTTTGGTGACAAACAATGCCTTTTCCAGCATGATGGAGCACCTTGCCATAAGGCAAAAGTGATAACAAAGTGACTCGGGTAACAAAACATCAATATTTTGGGTCCATGGCCAGGAAACCTCCCAGACCTTAATCCCATTGAGAACTTGTGGTCAATCCTCAAGAGGCAGGTGGACAAACAAAAACCCACAAATTCTGAAAAACTCCAAGCATCGATTATGCAAGAATGGGCTGCCATCAGTCAGGATGTGTCCCAGAGGTTAATTGACAGCATGTCAGGGCGGATTGCAGAGGTCTTGAAGAAGAAGGATCAACAATGCAAATATTGACTCTTTGCATCAACTTCATGTAATTGTCAATAAAAGCCTTTGACACTTATGAAATGCTTATAGTTATACTTCAGTATCCCATAGTAAAATATCTAAAGACACTGAAGCAGCAAACTTTGTGAAGATTAATATTTGTGTCATTCTCAAAGCTTTTGGCCGCGACTATATATTCAGTCAATAAAAAAGCAAGTGCCATTTGAATGTATTAATACAATTAATACAGTTTCAATACATTCACAATACAAGTGAATGTATTGAAACTGTAATATCATCTGGTTATATTGTATTGTGGAAGACACTCCTCAAAAAGGCATTAACCTCAGCAGTGGCACTTGCTTGTAGAAGCCTATGGCTGTGAAATGGCATAACCTTGTTTTGTTCATTTAGCAGAAAAGACACTCATTTCCCGAGCCCTTATCACAGTCAAGACATGCCTCTTGTATAGTAAAAAACATGATATCATCTAGAGGGGTGAAAATAGATTTCATTTCTTCCCAGTATGGGACCTCCTATGTGTACGTGCGCGTGCATCAAAAACATTTATGGACCTAACAGGCCCGCCCCTGGACATCCTGCAGTGTATATACAGTTGAAGTCGGAAGTTTACATATACCTTAGCCAAATACATTTAAACTCAGTTTTTCACAACTCCTGACATGTAATCCTAGTAAATATTTCCCTGTCTTAGGTCAGTTAGGATCACCACCTTATTCTAAGAATGTGAAATTTCAGAATAATAGTAGATAGAATGATTTATTTCAGCTTTTATTAATTTCATCACATTCCCAGTGGGTCAGAAGTTTACATTACACTCAATTAGTATTTGGTAGCATTGCTTTTAAATTGTTCAACTTGGGTCAAACTTTTCAGGTTGCCGAAAAGCTTCCCACAATAAGTTGGGTGAATTTTGGCCAATATCTCCTGACAAAGCTGGTGTAACCGAGACAGGTTTGTAGGCCTCTGTGCTCGCACACGCTTTTTCAGTTCTGCCCACACATTTTCTACAGGATTGAGGTCAGGGTATTGAGATGGCCACTCCAATACCTTGCTTTTGTTGTCCTTAAGCCATTTTGCCACAACTTTGGAAGTATGCTTGGGGTTATTGTCCATTTGGAACACCCATTTGCATCCAAGCTTTAACTTCCTGACTGACGTCTTGAGACGTTGCTTCAATATATGCACATAATTTTCTATTATATTGTGAAGTGCACCAGTCTCTCCTGCAGCAAAGCACCCCCACAACATGATGCTGCCACCCCGTGCTTCACGGTTGGGATGATGTTCTCCAACTTGCAAGCCTCCCCTTTTTCCTCCAAACATAACGATGGTCATTATGGCCAAAAAGTTATATTTTTGTTTCATCAGACCAGAGGACATTTAGTGTCTGTAAACTTCTGACCCACTGGAATTGTGATACAGTGAATTATAAGTGAAATAATCTGTCTGTAAACAATTGTTGGAAAATTACCTGTGTCATACACAAAGTAGATGTCCTAACCGACTTGCCAAAATTATAGTTTGTTAACAAGAAATGTGTGGAATGGTTGAAGAACGAGTTTTAATGACTCCAACATAAGTGTATGTAAACCTCCGACTTCAACTGTATGCTGGGAGTCAGGAAGAAAGTGCAGAAGGTGAGTTTAATCATAAGAAAAAGGCAGATAAGCAAAACAGGAGAAGCGTACTGAACGTGACAAAACCAACACTGGCTGATGACTGAGGCTACTGAGGGCTAAAGAAAGGGAGAGTAATCAAGGTGATGGAGAATGATGGTTGCCAGACCGGTGGTTAGTAGACCGGTGACGTCGAGGGCTGGAGTGGGAATTAGGAGTGACAGTAATAGGTTTGCACATTTTGTTCTCAGCTAATAGTAAGCAGAACAGAACACAATAGCGGCCCATTTCATAGGCCTATGCTACAAATGAAACACCATTTTTAACAGTAGGCTATATAATCAGTTCAATGTCAATATCATATCCTAATATTTTCTATCTAATTACACTGATAAAATCACCAAAGTCTATTAAAAGTGTTGCTCTGAAAAAGTCTCAAAAGAAAGGTGGATAATGAAAATAGAATTTTCAGGGAAGAATGAAAAGAGAAATAAGCATTATTACCACATTTCTCCAATGTCAAACCAGAGTATCTCGTTTCCAATGAAACGGTTGCTGTTTGCAAATAAATCAATATTAGACATCCTTATGAATCTAAACATGGCACTTTCAAATGCAGAAAAACGAAAGCTTCAGCTGCCTGCAACTGATCCATTGCTTAACCCAACAACAGAAGTGCTTCCCTAAAAGCTGCCTGGGTTTAAACATCTTCTCTTTTCAGAAAGTGAAAAGCTCAATTAATAGGGACATAATATCAAATAAAAAAATGAGTCTCCTCCAATATTGAAGGCCACAGCTCAACTTCAGAATGTCATAAAGACAAATCAATATATATCCCCACATGCCTCAGTCACATCTTTTGTGGGCATTTTAAAGCTTGTTTCAAGCACAAGGCATTGTGGAGTTATGCATTGTTATAGAACGCTATATATTATCTGTATTCTTTTGTTTTCTATAAAGTTACTAATTGGTATCCTTTTTACCATTTTCTTTACCAAATTGTATTGCATACCCTCACTCAGTTTGAGCCCTGGTTTCAACCGAACACACCAAGCCCTTCCCAGACACAGAGGTACAGTGGGGCAAAAAAGTATTTGGTCAGCCACCAATTGTCCAAGTTCTCCCACTTAAAAAGATGATAGAGGCCTGTAATTTTCATCATAGGTACACTTCAACTATGACAGACAAAATGAGGCAAAAAATCCAGAAAATCACATTGTAGGATTTTTTAAATGAATTTATTTGCAAATTATGGTGGAAAATAAGTATTTGGTCACCTACAAACAAGAATGATTTCTGGCTCTCACAGACCTTCTTTGAGGCTCCTCTGTCCTCCACTCGTTACCTGTATTAATGGCACCTGTTTGAACTTGTTATCAGTATAAAAGACACCTGTCCATAACAGTCACACCCCAAACCCCCGTGGGGTCAAAATGATCACAAGAACGGTGAGCACAAATCCCAGAACCACACGGGGGGACCTAGTGAATTACCTGCAGAGAGCTGGGACCAAAGTAACAAAGCCTACTATCAGTAACACACTACGCCGCCAGGGACTCAAATCCTGCAGTGCCAGACGTGTCCCCCTGCTTAAGCCAGTACATGTCCAGGCCCGTCTGAAGTTTGCTAGAGAGCATTTGGATGATCCAGAAGAAGATTCGGAGAATGGCATATGGTAAGATGAAACCAAAATATACATTTTTGGTAAAAACTCAACTCGTCGTGTTTGGAGGACAAAGAATGCTGAGTTGCATCCAAAGAACACCATACCTACTGTGAAGCATGGGGGTGGAATCATCATGCTTTGGGGTTGTTTTTCTGCAAATGGACCAGGACGAATGATCCGTGTAAAGGAAAGAATGAATGGGGCCATGTATCGTGAGATTTTGAGTGAAAACCTCCTTCCATCAGCAAGGGCATTGAAGATGAAACATGGCTGGGTCTTTCAGCATGACAATGATCCCAAATACACTGCCCGGGCAACGAAGGAGTGGCTTCGTAAGAAGCATTTCAAGGTCCTGGAGTGGCCTTGCCAGTCTCCAGATCTCAACCCCATAGAAAATCTTTGGAGGGAGTTGAAAGTCCGTGTTGCCCAGCAACAGCCCCAAAACATCACTGCTCTAGAGGAGATCTGCATGGAGGAATGGGCCAAAATACCAGCAACAGTGTGTGAAAACCTTGTGAAGACTTACAGAAAATGTTTTACCTCTGTCATTGCCAACAAAGGGTATATAACAAAGTATTGAGAAACTTTTGTTAATGACCAAATACTTATTTTCCACCATAATTTGCAAATAAATTCATAAAAAATTCTACAATGTGATTTTCTGGATTTTTTTTCCCTCATTTTGTCTGTCATAGTTGAAGTATACCTATGATGAAAATTACAGGCCTCTCATCTTTTTAAGTGGGAGAACTTGCACAATTGGTGGCTGACTAAATACTTTTTTGCCCCACTGTATTTAAAGAGTGCATGGTGACAGTATTGGAGGATTTGGCAAAAACGACAAATCCATGGATAGCATAATTGCATCTGTCAAACAGGTAGGCCGACCTCTACATTGTTTTGAATAGGACGAAATAGGCTCCAACAAAGCCCTTGTTTTTAACTTCTTTGAGATAGGGGGCGCTCTTTTAATTTTTGGATACAAGATATTTTGTCACGAAAAGATGCTCGACTATGCATGTAATTGACAGCGTTGGAAAGAAAAAACTCTGACGTTTCCAAAACTGCAAAGATATTATCTGTGAGTGCCCCAGAACTAATGCTACAGGCGAAACCAAGATGAAATTTCATACAGGAAATGGTCCAGATTTTGAATGCCCTGTGTTCCAATGTCTCCTTATATGGCTGTAAATGCGCCAGGAATGAGCATGCACATTCTGTCGTTTCCCCACGGTGTCTGCAGCATTGTGACGTATTTGTAGGCATATCATTGGAAGATTGACCATAAGAGACTACATTTACCAGGTGTCCGCCCGGTGTCCTCCGTCAAAAGTTTTGCGTAATCTCCAGCTCCATGCGCGTTCCATTTTCTTCAGAGGAGAAAGTCAACTGCCACGAATGATTTATCATCGATAGATATGTGAAAAACACCTTGAGGATTGATTCTAAACAACGTTTGCCATGTTTCTGTCGATATTATGGAGTTTATTTGGAAAAAAAGTTTGCGTTGTAATGACTTCATTTTCGGGTTTTTTCTTACCCAAACGTGGTGAACAAAACGGAGCGATTTGTCCTACACAACTAATCTTTTTGGAAAAACTGAACATTTGCTATCTAACTGAGAGTCTCCTCATTGAAAACATCTGAAGTTCTTCAAAGGTAAATGATTTTATTTGAATGCTTTTCTTGTTTTTGTGAAAATGTTGCATGCTGAATGCTAGGCTTAATGCTATGCTAGGCTATCAATACTCTTACACAAATGCTTGTTTAGCCATGGTTCAAAAGCATATTTTGAACATCTGAGATGACAGTGTCGTTAACAAAAGGCTAAGCTTGAGAGCTAATATATTTATTTCATTTCGTTTGCGATTTTTATGAATAGTTAACGTTGCGTTATGGTAATGAGCTTGAGGCTATAAATAGGATCCCGGATACGGGATTGCTCGTCGCAACAGGTTAATTAAGTCAAATTCAAATGAAGAAAATTGTTGAAATGACTTACTTTCAGCACCATTTGCTGCCCACCTCGTTTGATTATGCCGCAGCCACTCCAAAGCTGATGTCTGCCCGCTTGCCTTTTGAGTTGACTTTCTCCTGCATTCTCTCTCCTCAGTTTATGTTTGAAAAAGTGTCTGTCTCATGACATTGTAATAAAGATGGTCTCCAGTCTATGGGCTACAGAAAATCCACATAGGGTGCTACTCTTTCTACCATAGGCTACATCATTTATGTTAGGCTAAATGAATTTGGTGTAGCGCCAACGCGCCGAGTCTCTCCGACAGCACCCTGGAGAAGCGCGCTGAACATGGAGCTAAATATTTTGCGCCCCTGCCTTCGACAAAGTGGGCACTGCTTATCATGGGGTGGCATCAGCGCTCACCTAAATAACCCTCATCCCACTGGGTGAGAGAAGTTCTCATTGTTTTTGAGCAGAATAATGTGAGGTGTTATGTGTTGTTGGAGGCACGTCTTGGTCAGTTTAGCTTGAAAAATGACCTCTTCATCAAACTGCCACTCCGGGCGGCTGCCTAATCCATATGGGCGGATTACCTTTTTATTGTGGCATAAACACAACCAGTCATGATGGTTTTTGTCTGATTGTCAAACAATCACTTCAAAGGGCTCCTTTACTAGGCTACCCGTGCACATTCATCCACTCACAACATATTTACAGCCTCCAACCAGTTGCGGATGGAAAGAGACATCTGTTACAGAAATCACCCAAAAGTGTAATGACATTTGGTGATTGTCATTAGGACAGAATGTATGCGTCCACTGCTGTCCGCGTGTGTCTCGGTGTTTCGGCCACTCGGCCTTGGAAAAATGTGAGTGTTCTCATCAAACCACATTGCATTTTGGACCGTAGGTTATAGGCCTACCACCTGTTTTCAAGTCCAGTTCGCAAAGTAGCCTAAGCGGAAAATAAACAGAACGCAATTATTCCAAAACCGCAGCTCGTTGTTGGAACACATTATTACCATTTTGAATTTGTGATAAAACTGTTGTAATTTGGCAAGGAATATAGTTAGATACTTTTAATAGGCATATACTTCTGTCGGCATGCGTGATGTTTGGCTTGGTTTGTTTTTTTTGAGCCCCGCAATATGCACATATAGGTCTTTGGAACTCTAGAGTCAAAGCAATTTAACATTGTCTTCAAGACAACATTTTTTAAAAATCTAAGCACATTCTACCAAATAGTTTCACAGTATTTGAAAAATAAATGATCTTTGCTTAAAGAGACTCATGCCTATCCTTCTATTTACTTGTTTTTTTTTAAAACACTGTCACAATGTTTTTTTTAACCTCTCTGGCACCAGTGGGACGGTAGCGTTCCACCTGGCCAACAGCCAGTGAAATTGCAGAGCGCCTAAATTCTAAATACACCATAATAATAATAATAGTAATATTAAACATTCTTGTAAATACATGTGTCTTACATCATTTCATAAGCAAACCATGCGATTATCTGAGGAGAGCACCCAGCGAACAAAAGTATTACTAGCATTTTCCTACCAAGCATTAGCGTCACAAAAGTCAGAAATAACAATAAAATAAATTGCTTACCTTTGAAAATATTCCTCTGGTGGCAATGCCAAGTGTCCTCACTACACAGGGAATGTTTGTTTTGTTTGATAAAATCCATTTTTATAGCCTAAGACGAAACATTTGTAAACTGCTTGCGTCGTGATTTCCGTCTCATTCAACTTTGGACGAAACATTGGTGGTAAATACACACACTAAACACACGTTTATACAGTGGTAGGTTTCATTGCAATCCTCTGTTTGTTAGTAACACAATCACACTTGATGGCTCTTTTCCCGAGACATCTGGACCGAAACAAACCGATTTGAAGACACCAATCAATGAGCTCATTGCGCACCAATGGTAGGAGCGGTCTATCGTTGATTGACTGTATTTTGGCCCAATGACCACTGATCATCTTGAAATCTAGCTTGGAAGATAGCCAATGAGCTGAGGTAAACGGCAATATGTAATGGTTATACGTTCAAAGACCAGCCTTTGTCGTAAACTCTGGCGTAAAAGAGGTCCTACTTGATGGAGCCACGAGTGTTATGCATAGCAGTACATAGTGAAGAGCGTTTTCAGCAATTTTATATATTTAAATTATGGCGAATAAATCAGGAAAAGCTAAAACAACATCTAGATATACAGATGTAACCCAAATTATAGAAGAAATTGATACTACAATGTTCTCCACAAGACCAGGAAATGGTACAAGACATTGTTCCATCATTTCATCGACATTGTGGTGAATGACTTCATCCTCCAGAAGGAAATGCCTGAGAGCTGTGGGCAGCCCCTCCATCTCACAGCTAGCCT
This sequence comes from Oncorhynchus gorbuscha, assembly GCF_021184085.1. Classification (NCBI taxonomy): domain Eukaryota; kingdom Metazoa; phylum Chordata; class Actinopteri; order Salmoniformes; family Salmonidae; genus Oncorhynchus; species Oncorhynchus gorbuscha. Next base: position 64,699,488 of record NC_060178.1, read on the forward strand.
TCAGGGAGCTGCTCATCCAGGAGCTTGCCAGCTACAACAAGTCCATTGTAGCACCTTCTGTCCCCTCTACCTCTGTCCCTTCTGCTCCTTCAACCTGTGGTGTTCACCTGCCCAAATTCATCTCTGCAGGCATGAATGTGCCTCGGGGCAAAAAGGGCACAGTAGGGAGGCGTCATTGTGCCCTTTGTCACGGGAAATGCCCCATCACCTGCACCACTTGTTCAGTAACCCTCTGCTTTACAGCAGAAAGAGACTGCTATGGGCCATGGCATCAGCAGCACAATATTGAGGACTGAGGGTTTTCACAATATTGTAAATAGAAAATGTGTAAATAGTTACCCTTGTTTTTTTTTTTTTTTTTTTTTTTCTTTAAAAAAAAAAAAAATATATTTTTTTTTTGGGGGGGGGGTGTTAGAATAGCATTTATGTATTTTGTATATAGTTCTTTCCTTCAAAATCTATCACTGTACAATGTACATTTGGGTACATTTGTGTGGGACACCTTGGTGACTTCATGCTCAATGTCCCAGAGGCTGCGAATAAGGCAAAGGTTAATCAGATATGCCCGTGCTCATCATGCTTCTTACAAGCAAAGTAAACTGACAAAATTGCTTGTGGTGCACGCCTCTCAAATGATATGCAACAACACCCTGAGTGCATCGGACATGAAGCAACGACACAAATGTAACAGCACAACAAAATAGATGAACAATTTTATTTTGCAGGTGCCTTTTCATTTTAAACACCAGTGGTGCAACTAGTGATTTCTAACTGCACTGAAGCAAAACTAGTGGTTAGGATTCGGCCCGAGTTCGATTCCCGGACAGGGAATATAAGTTTGGGGCGGCAGGTAGCCTAGTGGTCAGAGCGCTGGGCCAGTAACCGAAAGGTTGCTAGTTCGAATCCCTGACCTGACAAGGTAAGAATCTGGCAGTTAACACACTCTTCCTAGATCATCATTGTAAATAAGAATTTGTTCTTAACTGACTTGCCAAGTTAAATAAAGGTTCAATAAAAAAGCAGTAGGGAAGCAGAACTTTCAAGTGGGCAAAACCATTCATCTTGAGGCAACATATAATAATATGAAATGGACATATATATTGTAATACAGACTAGTTCAAAACATTACTAATCATAGAAAATGACAAATTACCCAATGGAGCATGATACTTTTCTGGCAAAAGGCGTGGGTGCAAAAACATATATTTGCACCCCTATTTTCAAAGTGGGGATGCAGCTGCTCCATATTCTCCAATGCTCAGGCACTTATTCATATTTGTTGTGTGTATGTACTGTATATGTGTGTGAGTGTGTGAGAGAGTGTGTATAGTGAGGTGTGACAAGATGGCCAACAGTACATGCCAAGGGTAGGTGAATCATGTGTGTATACTGCCTGCACTGTCTGTCACTTGTGTGTTTATGAGTGCAGAAAGAGAGCTACAGTGAGAGAGTCACACACAGAGAGTCAGTGTGTGTGTGTGTGTGTGTGTGTGTGTGTGTGTGTGTGTGTGTGTGTGTGTGTGTGTGTGTGTGTGTGTGTGTGTGTGTGTGTGTGTGTGTGTGTGTGTGTGTGTGTGTGTGTGTGTGTGTGTGTGTGTGTGTGTGTGTGTGTGTGTGTGTGTGTTGGAATGGAATGGAATGAACTAGCCTGCCCAGCGGCAGAGCACTCCTTGAGCACTCCATTCCTCCCTCTCTCTCCTTTCGCTCTCAATTACTCCCTTTGTTAGGAGTTTATCTGCAGTCCAAGCAGAAAACATGACAATATGACCCTTTGACTGTACCTTTGAATAGAGAGGTGAGGTGAGGAAGAGAGAGAAGGAGTGTGCCTTATGGGACAGAGAACAATCTGGGACAGGGAGAGAGAGAGGGAGAGAGAGAAGGGGAGAGGTTAGAGACAGATGGAGAAGGCAGGTGGACCAGAATGAGATGCCGCTGGAGAACAGAGAGAAGCAGAGAGAGGGAGAGAGAAGCAGAGAGAGGGAGAGCAGTAAGAGGAGGATGAGAGAAGGGAAAAGCAATTGCGAGGAGAGGTGGATGCAGAAGATAGAAACAAGAAGCAAGTGAAAGCAAAAGTAAGGAGGAAATGCAAATGAAAGGAAAAGAGAAAGGGGAAGTAGGTGCTCTGCATGTGTTTAGTTTGAAGTTGTGACTGGGTGATGAGCATCGATGGCAGTACGAGAGGATGCATTCATGCGGTGCTATGTAGTCTTCTCTCTTTCTCTCCTCCCTCCCTCTCTACCCACCCCTTTCTCTCTGTGGCTTTGAAAGTGTAATTACATGCAGCTCCCTGGCCTGCTTGCTGCTGCAGCTCACTCACACACACACACACACACACACACACACACACACACACACACACACACACACACACACACACACACACACACACACACACACACACACACACACACACACACACACACACACACACACACACACACACACACACACACACACACACACACACACAGTGCCCCCATCCTCAACCACACAGCTCGCCACTAACACCAATCTCACTAATATACATTCCTGTCATACCTATCTCACATACGCACACACACACATATTGCACACGCTCGCACAAACACACACCTGCATGCATATTGCACATTCACTTGTAGTGGAGGGAGAGGCTGGCTTGCAGTGTGAGGCAAGGTGAAGACTGTGTCATTTCCCTGAGTTTGCATGCAGTGATGGGTTTCGCTCCTCATCACCAGTCGCACCATGCAAATGGCCCACACCAGTGGGCATCAGTTAACTGGCTGGCTCCATTTGCCTACACACTAACTCTCTTCCATGAAGTGCTTCTGTGACACCATGTAACACACTGACACTGGAGACACCCTCAATGCTCTTCAAAACAACGTGGCTGAAATGTCGGGCAGAATTGAACCACTCAAATCAATTTCCTTCCTCTGGACAGCCAACAACATTTTGTCAGCGGTCAAATGTGCAGCAAAGAGACTTCACCTGTTGCTAGGCAACCGGCCGAGCATGAATAACCGCTATCATGTTAGCCAGCTCACCAACTAGACAAAACGATGTCGCCTCGGTTTCGTCCTGTCAGGTAGGTTACCATACAGACACACTTTTATTTAGCCTACTATAGTAAGTAGGAGCCACTCACCTATGTTGGGGTGTTTGAGCAGGCGACAGATGCGGGCCTCTCGTTCCAGTTTTTGATGATCTGAGGGGGAGAGGAAAGAGAAACGTGTCAGAACATAAACACAATCACACACCTTTCTGTTGTTAAGTCGATATTCTGCAGGATTGGTCTTAAATAAAAGTAATCAAGGTGGCCTCCCCAGTGGCGCAGCGGTCTAAGGCTCTGCATCGCAGTGATTGAGGCTTCACTACAGACCCGGGTTTGATCCCAGGCTGTGTCACAACCCCCCGGAGTTCCCATAGGGCAGTGCACAATTGCCCCAGTGTCTTCTGGGTTAGGGGAGGGTTTGTGCCAGGGGGGCTTTAGCGATTCCTTGTGGCGCACTCTAGCGAATCCTTGTGGCGGGCCGGGCGCCTGCAGGCTGACTTCAGTCATCAGTTGAACAATGTTTCCTCCGACACATTGGTGCAGCTGGTTGCTGCGTTAAGCGAGCGGGTGTTAAGAAGCGTGGCTTAGTGGGTCATGTTTCGGAGGACGCATGACTCGACCTTTGCCTCTCCTGAGCCCGTTGCGGAGTTGCATTGATGAGACAAGATCATAATAGGATATCACAAAATTGGGGAGAAATTAAATACAAAAAAATCACAAACCACCATTGGGCAATGGGACTGGGAGGCACATCCCTGTGTTGCACGGTATACCGAAGCTTTTGTATTTTTACGATACTAGAACATGAAAAACGGTTTGGTCATACAATGTTTGTTACTTTCTGTACTTCTGTCAAATGTCTCTCGCGTCATATACGGATCGTGAGGATCGAGTCTGTCTTGTCATTTATCTGAATCTTCTCAAGGGGCAGTAGTAAGCTAGCCAGGCTAGTGGCTACTTGTGCTTGAGCATGCAACTGACATAGCGGGAGCCACTTTTTAGAAGCAAGTGAGAGGAGAGAGAAAATGCAGACAGCATGGCTTCTTATAACGAAAACATCATTCCTCCACGCCCACAGCTCGCTGACAAAACAGGCTCCAGAATACTTTGCTTACAGAGCAAATGACGAGGGCCAACCCATCGACACAACTATGCAAAAGGTGTTACAAACACGGTACGGGAGGTTTAGTTACAAAATAACATTAACAACGATTTTACACATGACATTTGTATTGTAAAGTTATTCTACCAGCAACTAAATTCAAATTGTTTTTGAGTGGCAATGAACATATATTCAGCATAATTTTGTTTTTTTACATTATGATATGATTCATGTGAAATACACATAACTTAGCTACGACACCAATATATTTAGACTACTTTGTGTTGCAGTAGCCACTAGCCAGCCAGCAGCCCTGGGTTGAGCGTTGCACCCTAGGAGTTGAAATGCACTCTGGGAAATGTAGTATGCTGTGTAAAATCAATCATATGCGGGTGTAGACTAATGCAATATAGAAGCTTCGGAAATGAGTTTCAAAGTGTTTTTTATGTTGTTTTGGAACTAAACTAGTCATTTAATACACAGCATGTTTAAGCTGTAATGAATCATAGGTCTAATGAATGTAATCTGACCCAATATTTTGGCCATAGATGAGCAAATTAACCCTGATATGTAAAACGGTTTAGATGTAATTGTACAATTATTTTGTATTCTCTGAGTCTCAGATATGGTTATGCATAAAGAGAATGTTAGATATTCTTTTGTTACTTAATATTCTGTGTTATTTTTTAAAGAAATGGAATATCGAATAGAGGGTCTTGTTGTTATTTTAGTTGTTCTACCAGCTATCAGCATATTGTTCAATGTTTCAAAATATAAAGCACAGTAGTTATTCTGTAACATTAGCTAATACGCATTCTTTTTTCTGCTGTGGTATCGTTTCAGTATCGAGTGTTGTTTTAGTATTGAGTATCGTTTCGGTATCGAGTATCGTGGGTATCGAAGTCAAAATTCTGGTATCATGACAACACTAACATCAAATCAATCACATTTTATTTGTCAAACGTTCGTAAACAACAGGTGTGGACTAACAGCGAAATGCTTACTTATGTGCCCTTCCCAACAATGCAGAACAGAATAAACATGACAAAATACTACTACTACTAATAATAGAAGAAAACAATAGTAACACAAGGAATTAATACGCAATGCTAACTTGGCTGTATACATGGTGTACCAGTACCGAGTCGATGTGCAGGGGTACGAGGTCATTGAGGTAGATACTGTATTTACATGTAGGTAGGGGTAAAGTAACTAGGCAACAGGTCGATAATACACAGTAGCAGCAGCGTATGTGATGAGTGTGGAAGTGTGGACGTGTGTGCGTACGTGGTGAGTGTGTGCCAGTGTGGACGTGTTATGTGTGAGTGAGTGTGAGAGTGTGTGTATGTGTTGGAGTGTCAGTGTGAATGTGTGGGTCCAGTGTGTGTTCATAGTGTGAAAAGGAGTTCGTGCAAAAAGAGTCAATACAGATAGTCCGGGTAGCTGTTTGGTCAACTATTTAGCAGTCTAATGACTTGGGGGTAGACACACTACATCACCAAAAGTATGTGGACACCTTCTCGTCCAACATCTCATTCCAAAATCTCATTCCAAAATGGAGTTGGTCTCCTCTTTGCTGATATAACATCCTCCACTCTTCTGGGAAGGCTTTGCACTAGATGTCAGAACATTGCTGCTGGGACTTGCATCCAGCCAGCCACAACAGCATTAGTGAGGTCGGGCACTGATGTTGGGCGATCAAGCCTGGCTCGCAGTCAGCGTTCAAATTCGTCCCAAAGGTGTTTGATGGGGTTGAGGTCAGGGCTCTCGGTGCAGGCCAGTCAAGTTCTTCCACACCGATCTCGACAAACCATCTCTGTATGGACTTCGCTCCATGCACTTCGTGCAAGATTTTCCTTCACTTGACCTAAGGGGCCTTGCCCGAACCATGAAAAACCACCCCAGATCATTATTCCTCCTCCACCAAACTTTACAGTTGGCACTATGCATTGGGGCAGGTAGTGTTCTCCGGGCATCATCCAAACAACGATTTTTGTGTCAGACAGCCAGATGGTGAAGCGTGATTATTCACTCTAGAGAACGCGTTTACACTGCTCCAGAGTCCAAAGTGGGAAGCTGTACACCAGTCCAGCCGGCGCTTGGCATTGTGCATGGTCATCTTAGGCTTGTGTGCGGATGCTCGGCCATTGAAACCCATTTCATGCCGCTCCCGACTAACAGTTATTGTGCTAACGTTGCATCCAGAGGCAGTTTGAAACTCAGTAGTGAGTGTTGCAACCGAGGACAGACGATTTTTACACGGTTCAGCAATCGCTGGTCCCGTTCTGTGAGCTTGTGTGGCCTTCCACTTAGTGGCTGAGCCGTTGTTGCTCCTAGACGTTTCCACTTCACAATAACAGCACTTGGAGTTGACCCGGGGCAGCTCTAGCAGAGCAGAAATTTGATGAACTGACTTGTTGGAAAGGTGGCATCCTATGACGGTGCCACGTTGAAAGTCACTGAGCGCTTCAGTAAGGCCATTCTACTGCCAATCTATGGAGATTGCATGGCTGTGTGCTCGATGTTATATACCGATCAGTAACGTGTGTGGCTAACATCGCTGAATCCACAAATTTTAAGGGGTGTTCACATACTTTGTATATATAGCGTATATACATGCATACATCAATAAGATACATATACATAAATATACAATCAGTCAGGCAGTGCAGCCTCATCTGTCAATATCAACATGTGTTCCCTATTCTAAAGTGTGACCATGTTTTTTCCTTGCTGAAAATGTTTCCTGAAATTACCTAATTGAACAGAAATGGGCACACCTCCCTGCTCTATGCCATCTGTCTACTAGAGCACATAACAATGCACAATCAATCAATTAATGAAGTATTTCTTTAGTTATAAAACCCCTTTTACATCAGCAGATGTCACAAAGTGCTTATACAGAAACCCTGCCTAAAACCCCAAAGAGCAAGCAATGCAGATGTAGAAGCACACAGCAACACAAGCCTATTGCACTTAGTTAAATTAGTCTCCTGGGCTCAGACTCTAATACAATCAATGTCCGGTTAATGACTCTAATAGTAAGGGGCGGCACTGTGTGTGTGTCTGTGTGTGCGTCTCATGCAAATGCTCGTGTGTGTGTGTTCATATCCAAACGTACGTGGGTGGGCAGTACTTAAATCTACTGCTCAATTGTAGCCCTACATGGACAGATTGGATAGACAGATAGATGGATAGAATGTCAGATAAAGAGATGGTACAGTGGGATGAGGAGAGAGATTGTGGGCCAAGTTCAGCCAGACCTTGGCACCAGCTGTTAGGCTCCCGGGGACAGATGTGTGTGTTATGTGTGTGTTACTACGCCGGGGCAGAACGAAGTAGGCTTCTAGCCTCCCTAATCCCCCTCTCACGCTCCTGTCCCCGTCCAGGATTTGGGATTTGGGAAGCGGAGCCTCCCAGTCATCCCAACAGGCTGCAAGGTGCTGGAATCACCTGTCTGACTTGTTACATGGCTGGCCCACAGAAAGAATGTGACCTCATCAATAGAATACGTGACATATAATTTTCAGTCGCTTCTCTCAATAGCTCATTAGTATAAAAATGCAATGTCGTCAAAAATATTGACATGGTCTGTTTTTGGATTAAAACAGAATTCACTATAACAACATGTTTTCTATGCAACCCAATTCATTTGAATGTTGAAATCTTGGTGTAAGTACACTTTTAAAGCCTCAGATTTAAAGCCTCAAAACGAGTCATTTGCTGGCTAACAGTCAACAGACAAGCTAGCTAACTATATGTTTAGCTTGCAAGCACACCCACATTAATTTTGAAACATATTAACCTTTTCAAGCGTGATTTCCAAATATTTTTACAGCTCGTTTTGTTTATGCGCGTGATGTCAGAATGCACTCGCTGTTCCAAAATGTGATTGTTACGCAACAGGACAGTTAACCAACGCTGCCCTCATACCAAGGCAAGCTGCCTGCTAAATAGGGCTGACCCCAATGTCACGATCGTTTGAAGCATACTCGGACCAACGTGCAGCGTGATCTGGGCTCCACTTCTTTATTTAGTATCCAGGCGGATAGGATTTGATTTGATTTAGTGAAACACACAAAACAATAAGGCAAGAACGAAACGTGACGACAATGGCGTGCTAACATGCAACTACACATAAACAATATCCCACAAAACAGAGGTGGAAAAATGCTACTTAAATATGATCCCCAATTAGAGACAACGATAGCCAGCTGCCTCTAATTGGGAATCATACCAAACACCAACATAGAAAACAAAACTAGAACCCCACATAGAAAATATAAACTGGACTAACCCCTCAGTCTCCACATGAGACCTGGACGGAGTCTGAGGACAAAGTGAGGGAAAAGATCTCTGAGAAATTGAAGATGGACCACAGAAAGATTGAGGTGGAGCGCACCCACAGGAATGGAAAACCCACAACCGGCCCAGGTAACAGGCCCAGGCGGATAGGATATTTTGCTGTGACTCTTATGTGGATGATGTTAAAAATATTTGTTGGTCTGATGTGATTAATAAGAAGCCTAAAGACACTATACTTGATGAATTTATGAAATCACTTCATCCAATTATTGATAAACATGCACCTGTTAAGAAACTGACTTTTAGAACTGTTGAGGATTGATGAGGAATTGAAAAACTGTATGGTCAAAAGGAGTGGCAAATAAATCTGGCTGCACATCTGACTGGCTGACTTACAGAACATTTAGAAATTATGTGACTAAACTCAACAAAACTAATAAGAAACTGTATTATGAAGCCAAGATCAATCATTTAAAAATGTATTTAAAAAAAACTTTGGAGTACTTTAAATGAAATGATGGGCAGAAAGACAAATACAACTCCATCTTTCATCAAACCAGTTGTTTCACAAAACCATTTGATGTTGCCAATTATTTTAATGATTACTTCATTGGAAATGTGGGCAAATTTAGGCAGGAAATGTCAACAACGAACAGTGAGCCATCGTTTTCATGTATAAAATAAATTCTGAAAGAAAAGCATTGCAAGTTAGTTCGTATGGGAGAGGTGGAAACAATGTTGATATTGATCAATGGTGACAAAGCTCCAGGCATTGACAATTTAGATGGAAAGCAACTAAGGATGTTAGCTGAACATTATATTGCCACTCCTATCTGTCATATCTTTAATCTGAGCTTAGAGGAAAGTCTTTGTCCTCAGGCCTGGAGGAAAGCCAAAGTAATTCCGCTACCAATGAGTGGTAAAGTGGCCTTTACTGGTTCTAACAGCAGACCTATCAGCTTGCTGCCAGCTCTTAGCAAACTGTTGGAATAAATTATGTTTGACCAAATACAATGCTATTTCTCTGTAAAACAAAATAACAACAGACTTTCAGCATGCTTATAGAAAAGGGCACTCAACATGTACTGCACTGACACAAATTATTGATGAATGGTTGAAAGAAATTGATAATAAGAAGATTGTGGGAGCTGTACTGTTATTCTATTATTGACCATGTTGTTGAAAAAAAGTATGTGCTTTTCAACTTATGCCATATTGTGGATTCAGAGCTATCTATCTAATATAACTCAAAGGGTTTTCTTGAATGGTAGCTTCTCTAATGTCAAACATGTAAAGTGTGGTGTACCGCAGGGCAGCTCACGAAGACCCTCTACTCTTTTATTTTTTTTACCAATGACTTGCCACTGGCATTAAACAAACCATGTGTGTCCATGAATCATGATGATTCAACCATATATGCAACAGCAACCACAGCTAATGAAGTCACTGAAACCCTTAACAAAGAGTTGCAGTCTGTTTTGGAATGGGTGTCCAGTAATAAACTGGTCCTGAACATCTCTAAAACTAAGGAGACAGAACGCGTTATTTGTTACAAATAATTAACTTCTTAACTTCTTGGATATGGGGGGTGCCATTTTAATTTTTGGATGAAAAGCGTTCCCGTTTTAAACAAGATATTTTGTCACGAAAAGATGCGTGATGTTTTTCGCCTACAAAAATATTATTTTTTGAAATAAGGAACATTTGCTATCTAACTGGGAGTCTCCTGAGTGAAAGCATCTGAAGTTCTTCAAAGGTAAATGATTTAATTTGGTTGCTTTTCTTATTTTTGTGAAAATGTTGCCTGCTGCCAGCACAGCCTAGCATAGCATTATGCCATGCTAAGCTTACACAAATGCTGGTCTAGCATTGGCTGTAACGCATATTTTGAAAATCTGAGATGACAGTGTTGTTAACAAAAGGCTAAGCTTGTGTTTGAATATATTTATTTCATTTCATTTGCAATTTTCATGAATAGGAAATGTTGCGTTATGGTAGCGCTTGAGGCTATGATTATGCTCCCGGATACGGGATTGCTCGTCGCTAGAGGTTAAACAGTTTGACAAGACAATGTGCTAGCTAGCTGGTTAATTAACCCTTTGACATGTGCAAACACACGGGTGTGATCATTCTGCAGTGGTCCCTGCAACGTACGCTTAAACCGGTTTGATTAGAACACTTATTTAGAACATCCAGTTATGATTGACGACACAGTCAGTGTTTGCACAAACACTGTCTTTACAATGTTATGTCCTCAATGTTATTTTTGGATGCAATGTTCAGACATTCACAGAAGTAGTGATAGCATAACACAATTCTCATCCAAACCAGAAAAATGTAGGCTACATTAGTCATAACGCTAACTGAGAAAAGAGTGACCTAACACAAGCGTTCATATTTATCTAACTCTCGGGTGACAGAAACCATCATTTGATTTAGCTAATAGCAATGGCTATTTACAATTCATCACATCATGGGTAAGCTCACCAGTGATATAAATAATTAAGTAAAACACTTAAAAATACAAATAAAGTAATCCGATGATGGGTATTTTGTGCACGCCGTCATGTTTGTTTTTTCGCATCAACCAAAGATTACAAGATGTTACAAGATGTGTTGGGTCTGTTTGCAGTTTGCATGTTGAAGGGGGTGTGTCGTCTACCATCCTTCACTTCCATCATTCACTTCCGCAAGTTTACTTGAGAGACGAGTTGAACCATTCCTTTCACCTCGTTTGCTACAACATCTTTGGTCGGACAGACATTTATGTGACAACCAGAATGCATTGTATTTTGTCAACAAACAAGGTGCCACACATAGCTGGCAAGAAGCTTAGCATTAGCTCATCATAATCAGTACAACCTTCAAATAAGTATTTTACAAATATCATATGTGTCCAGTACAATCTATGCTTCAAGAATCAGAATGCATTATTTGTCATCAGTACTTGAAAACGTGAATAAAACAGTAAATACATTATGCTTCATACATACATTCGGTGTGTTACAGTACACTCTTCGATAAAAGGTTTTTTAATCTGTCCTCATCGGAGAACCCTTTTTGTTCCATGTAGAACCCCTTGGGGTTCCATTTAGAACCCTCTGGAACCTTTTAACTGGAACCAAAAAGGGTTGTTCAAAGTGTTCTGCTATGGGGACAGCCAAAGAACCCTTTTAGGTTCTAGATAGCATATGTTTCTGAAGAGTGTAGAAATGATAACACGATATACAGAAACTATAATGATAACCTAATAAGGCACATACTTTGATAGGAACTTGCACAAGCCCAGAGTTATTATTAGTTAGGAAAACAACAAGGAAGGCAATGCTGGCGCCAACCTGAAAATGTGCCAGGGGGGAAAGGTTTATGTTCTGTTCTGACTGGAGATGCACAAATGTCTGCGTACTTGATCTGGGTAAACACTAGGGAAGTGCTTGAGCTCTTGTCGAAGAGTGAAGTTTGTCCTTCTCAGTAATGCCTCAAATGTAAATTGTCCACAACAGTGAAATGGGCTACTTCTATGTGAATTAATGATGAGGCGGAACACACCTCAATTTGAAAATAAAAAAATGAAATCAAACTTGTTTGGAAATCATTTGAAATTGACAAGTTGAAACATAGCCTATAGATAATTTGCTGTAGTGATGTCCCGACTAAAAAAGTATTGGTTGCCCGAAAGTCGTCTGTTCTTTCAACCAATCGATTGGTCGAAATGTTTTAATGTGTAATTTTCCATATTTAGACACACCCTATGTGTTTTAATTAAATCAAGTATATGCATTGAGCTTCTCTGATGCTTTAAGCTTACTGTTTGATGAAACAAGACACACAGGCCGCAAGAGGGAGCCAGAGATCTATTTTACCAGAAGAAGAAAAAACAACCTGACCTAACCATTCCCCTCTCCTGCTGGTTTTCACAGATTCTGCAATTACTCTCCTGAAGTTGCCAGTAATAGGCTACACAAGGAGTCGTCAACCTTTCTCATGTGGAATTCCAATTCATCTTACCATATCTACCGATCTGCAAGACTGTTATGTTTTTCATATGCACTTTTTCGTGGAACACTTTAATTTAATTTATAATAACGTCTTCATATCTCAAAATGGCATGTAGTTAATCAAAACTCTATCCAAATCTAAATTAAAATGATACAAACCTAAAAAGTAACTTATTTTGCCATTGCCAACTATGTAAAAATAGCCTACATAAAGCCAACAAACACAAACATTACAACCTGAAAGGTAGAAAATATTATGAAAAGAATAAATATCCTATAAATCATATTGGCTACACATGGCCTGTCTGCAACAAACTTGCAACATTGTATGAAATACTTTGTTCCTCAGAGTTTCCCTGGACAGTGACCTTGGATCAGACACAGCTGTAGACTATTTGCGCAAGGGATAAGAAGCAGTGCTTGAATTTGGGCAGTAGCTCACCAGAGCTGAGTACCAGCACCTCAAATGTTCTACTTCTTGAGCCTACTGCCTGTTCCTCTTATAGAATATTAGCTCAAAAGTCTGGAGAGTCTGCACCTAAATATGAACAGTACCAGCAAAACGAGTACCGGAACCTATTAAAAAATCTCTGTTTACATTGGCACGTTGTTATGTTTTGCCTCAAAAAGATCCGGTGAAAGTGCAGAGAGCCACTTCAATTTACAGAAATACTCCTCATAAATGTTGATGAAAATACAACTGCATGGAATTAAAGGTATACTTCTCCTTAAAAGAGTTGCAAGCAATCTACCAGTTATGCCAAATAACAGACACGTGTCTTCTACATTGTCACTTGCGTTGCGACGTGCAGAATGCAAACGGCGCCATGCTGAAAAATGATAACAAAGTTGTAGTTGTAGGGTGGGAAAAAAATAGACAAAGCTAAATTGACCAATATTATTTTTGCGCTAGTTGGCTTTACCTGCACCAAAACGCCAGGATATTCCTTCATAGCTTGTTCTCCATCTTCTTTTTAAATAGGGAAACAATTTGCTTCAATAATATATATATGTAGAGCTAAAAATGTATGTATATGGAGCCCAGTCGCATATGAAGCCCAGTCGCATATGACATGGCTACATACACAGAGCATGGTTGACTGTGACAGCCTTCAGATAGGTAGAAACAAATGGTTTATACAGGAGTGGCTGTAGGGGAGAGCAGAGAGCATGTATGCCTCACTCCGATACACACAGGCACGCACACACCCATGCTCACTAACGCAAACACACCTTTCCTGTTCAGAGAATGTCATTGAAGTGGAGTCAGCTCTCAAAACTTGAGCTCCTGGCCTCAGAAAGGCTTGTCATTCTGGGAAATCACACACAACCACACAAACGTACATTACACAGCCGAGAACATACGCATGCACGTACACACACACACACACACCTCCAGGTATTTTATTCTACAAATGGGGATGCTGTGCACACGCACGCCTTCTCTCTGTCTGACAAACACATTCCTGTAACACACACACACTCTGGACACACACAAGCTGGTTGCCTTGAAAAGATCATGGTAGACTAGCATGGAAGGTCTATCACTGAGAGCCAGAACAAAAGGAGAGAACGGGAGGGACAGGAGAGAGAGAAGGAACACAGGAGAGAGCAGAGAGCTAGAGAAAGTGAGTGTGAACGAGTACCGTAGAACAAGTGAAAATGCTGAGTGAGAACCAACAGGAAATAGGGGATAGGGGGGACAAAGACACGCAAGACTTGGTGCTGGATAGCTACTGTGTGTGCATGCTTTTGTTCCGGCCCAGCACTAACAGAGGGAGAAACACTGTTTTAACGTATGAGTTCTGTCATGTTGGTCCTGTATGACTCACTCATGTAGTCCCCTCTCCTTCAGCTGAGTAGGAGACCTCATAGAGAGAAAGGAAGAGAGAGAGAGCACACTGTGTACACTGCCCACAATATGATGTTGAAACTGAGCTGCACTTCCTAACCTCCTGCCAAATGTATAACCATAATAGAGATACATATTTCCCTCATTACACAGACCCACAAAGAATTCGAAAACAAATACAATTTTGATAAACTCCCATATCTATTGGGTGAAATACCACAGTGTGCCATCACAGCAGCAATATTTATGACCTGTTGCCACAAGAAAAGGGCAACCAGTGAAGAACACACAACATTGTAAATACAACCTATATTTATGTTGATTTATTTTCCCTTTTTTACTTTAACTATTTGCACATCATTACAATACTGTATATAGACTAATATGACATTTGGAATGTCATTATTATTCTGTAACTTTTGTAAGTGTGATGTTTGCTGTTCATTTTTCATCGTTTATTTCACTTTGGTTTATTATCTATTTCACTTGTATGCACACTGTATGCACGGGTGTGTGTTGTGTGTTTGTGAGTGTGTGTGTGTGTGTGTGTGTGTGTGTGTGTGTGTGTGTGTGTGTGTGTGTGTGTGTGTGTGTGTGTGTGTGTGTGTGTGTGTGTGTGTGTGTGTGTGTGTGTGTGTGTGTGTGTGTGTGTGTGTGTGTGTGTGTGTGTGTGTGTGTGTGTGTGCATCCAACCAGCTGCCACTCCTCTTCACCCCTCCCCATCTCACGTCTCCTGTCCAATCGCTTCTGGCGCTGAGGCCTAATTTCCAGAAATGACCTAACGCAGCCCCTTACTGCATTAAATATGCATCTCAGATCCCTCTCTCTCTGCTCTTTCCCTCCTTTTCTCTTTCTCTCTCCTTCCCTCTTCTGCAACTCCCTCTCTATCTCTCTTCTGCTTCTCCTCCCTCCCTCTCCCCCCCTCTCTCTCTTTCTCTACCGTTCAGGAGAGGAGCAGCATCAAAGCAGCAGCCTATCCAGCTGTGTCCAACCACGTACTGTCACAATGCCATGACCATGCCATAATAGTACAATACAAGTAGGTAAACAGATAGGGAACCATACACTGTAAGTGTTACCAATACATTCACCATTACAGTTAGCTTCAGATCAAAGAAAAGACAAGGCCCATGTTGAACTCTCTCATTTATTCACTCATGTCGAGTCATCCAATGGCCTTCACTGTGATGTTCAAAATCAACAGCTCAAAGACGGAACGAAACTAGAGCTATAGGAGTGAAGCACAGGGCACACAGACTACGTTTACATTCACAAGTAGGATTAAGTCTACTGTGTGTGTGTGTGTGACAGAGAGGAGAGAGAAAAGAGAGAGAGAGAGAGAGAGAGAGTCAGACCTGGGCCCTGACAATAAATATCAAGAAGACAAAAATAATGGTGTTCACAAAAAAGATCCAGATGCCAGGACCAAGAATACAAATTCCATCTTGAAACCGTTGCCCCAGAGCACACAAAAAACTATATATACCTCGGCCTAAACATCAACGCCACAGGTAACTTCCACAAAGCTGTGAACGATCTGAGAGACCAGGCAAGAAGGGCATTCTATGCCATCAAAAGGAACGTAAAATTCTACAAACCAATGAGGATCTGGCTAAAAATACTTGAATCAGTTAGAGAACTCATTGTCCTTTATGGTTGTGAGGTCTGCTCACCAACCAAGAATTTGCAAAATGGGACAAACAACAAATTGAGACTGCATACAGAATTCTGCAAAAACAATCCTCTGTTTACAAATTAAAACCCCAAATAATGCATGCAGACCAGAATTAGGCCGATACCCACTAATGATCAAAATCCAGAAAAGAGCCGTTAAATTCTACAACCAACTAAAAGGAAGCGATTCCCAAACCTTCCATAACAACGCCATCACCTACAGAAAGATAAACACGGAGAAGAGTCCCCTTAGCAAGCTGGTCCTGGGGCTCTGTTCACAAACACAAACATGCCCCAGGACAACAACACAATTAGACACAACCAAATAATGAGAAAACAAAATGATAATTACTTGACACATTGGAAATAATTAACAACAAAACAGAGCAAACTAGAATGCTATTTGGCCATTAACAGAGACTACACAGTGGTAGAACACCTGACCACCCAAACTTAAGGAAAGCTTTGATTATGTACGGACTCAGTGAGCAATGCTATTGAGAAAGGCTGCCGTAGGCAGACCTGGCGCTCAAGAGAAGACAGGCTATGTGCATATTGCCCACAAAATTAGGTGGAAACTGAGATGCACTTCCTAACCATATTAGAGACACATATTTCCCTCAGATTACGCAGACCCACAACTAATTTGAAAACAAACCCAATCTTGATAAACTCCCATATCTATTGGGTGAAATACCACAGTGTGCCATCACAGCAGCAATATGTGTGACCTGTTGCCACAAGTAGAGGGCAACCAGTGAAGAACAAACACCACTGTAAAATACAACCCATATTTATTTTATTTTATCTTCCCTTTTGTTCTTTAACTTTTTGCACATAATATGGCAGTCATCCTAGGGAGTTAGCCTAGTGGTTAGAGCGTTGGGCCAGTAACTGAAAGGCTGCTAGATCAAATCCCTGAGCTGACAAGGTAAAAATCTGCCATTCTACCCCTGAACAAGGCAGTTAACCCACTGTTAACCCACCCAAATTCTTATTTGTCATTGCAAATAAGAATTTGTTCTTAACTGACTTGCCTAGTAAAATATATTTAAAAATTTTTTTTTTATTATTTTGGAACTTTCGTGAGTGTAATGTTTACTGTTAATTTGTATTGTTTATTTCACTTTCGTTTATTATCTACTTCACTTGCGTCGGCAATGTTAACATATGTGTGTGTCACCAAGATGGCATAGTCTTTTGTCCTCGTCTTGCCGTGTCCCGTATATATATATATATTTACAATTTTCTTCACATACCTTTTTATATATTTTTTTATTTTCCATAAACTCAACTTCAAAACACTCTCCTGCAACCCGCCTCACCAATTTATATTTTAAAAAAGAAAGTATTATTTACCTCAAATCTGAAATTCTCCTTAGAAGCTAACCAGAAGCTAGCCTGAAGCTAACCAGAAGCTAATCAGAAGCTAATCAGAAGCTAGCCAGAAGCTAGTTAGCTTCTTTACTGGCTAATCGTTAGTATTCAGCTAACCACGGTTTGTGGTCATCAGCTATCCTTTAGCTCTAAAATCTATCGGCAGTTTTGTACAGCGCGGCTCGGACCCGGAACATACCAGACTTATTTTTCTCTCCATGTCCCCAGATTTCAACCGCAAGCTCTGGACAGTAATACCTGGATCTCGCAGCTAGCTAGCTGCTATCCGTGTGACTATTGGCTTACATCGATCCCGGAGCAAACATCAATTATTCCGGAGCTAGCCAGCTGAAGAGTTCCATCAGCCACTCCTGGGCTACAATCACCTATCCGGACCCGTTTTACTGCCAACGCGGAGCCCCACCGGGCCTTCACAACTGGACTACCGACGTTATCGGCCCGAGGGAGTTATCCAGCTGGCTCCTCCGTTGCGATGTTACCTGAACGCCCATCTGCGGTCCGCTAATCATTAGCTGTCTTATCGGCTGCTATCTGAATAGACCTATCGGACTCTTTTTTTCCTTTTTTTTTCTTTCTTGGGCCTCTATAACTATATCTATTTTTTTTTGCGAATAGGATTGATCCCCTCTACCACACGGAACCCCACTAATCCTACCAACGGAAACGCACAAGGTGGCTAAAAACAGACCTCCATCCTATGCTAGCTTGCTACCGATGGCCCGGCTAGCTGTCTGAATCGCCGTGACCCCAACCAACCTCACTACTCACTGGACCCTTTTGATCACTCGACTAAGCATGTCTCTCCATAATGTCAATATGCCTTGTCCATTGCTGTTCTGGTTAGTGTTTATTGGCTTATTTCACTGTAGAACCTCTAGTCCTGCTCACTATACCCTATCCAACCTATTAGTTCCACCACCCACACATGCGATGACATCTCCTGGTTTCAATTATGTTTCTAGAGACATAATCTCTCTCATCATCACTCAATACCTAAGTTTACCTCCACTGTATTCACATCCTACCATACATTTGTCTGTACATTATACCTTGAAGCAAATTTATCGCCCCCAGAAACCTCCTTTTACTCTCCTTTGCAGACGTTCTAGACAACCAATTCTCATTGCTTTTAGCCGTACCTTTATCCTACTCCTGCTCTTTTCCTCTGGTGATGTAGAGGTGAATCCAGGCCCTGCAGTGCCTAGCTCCACTCCTATTCCCCAGGCGCTCTCTTTTGATGACTTCCGTAATAGCCTTGGTTTCATGCATGTTAAAATTAGAAGTCTCCTCCCTAAGATTGTTTTATTCACTGCTTTAGCACACTCTGCCAACCCGGATGTTCTAGCTGTGTCTGAATCCTGGCTAACTACAACATTTTCAGACAAGATAGAACTACCAAAGGGGGCGGTGTTGCAATCTACTGCAAAGATAGCCTGCAGAGTTCTGTCCTACTATCCAGGTCTGTACCCAAACAATTTGAACTTCTAAAAAAAAATCCACCTCTCTAAAAAAACAAGTCTCTCACCGTTGCCGCCTGCTATAGACCACCCTCTGCCCCCAGCTGTGCTCTGGACACCATATGTGAACTGATTGCCCCCCATCTATCTTCAGAGCTCGTGCTGCTAGGTGACCTAAACTGGAACATGATTAACACCCCAACCATCCTACAATCTAAGCTTGATGCCTTCAATCTCACAAAAATGATCAATGAACCTACCAGGTACCTCCCCAAAGCCGTAAACACAGGCACCCTCATAGATATCATCCTAACCAACTTGCCCTGTAAATACACCTCTGCTGTCTTCAACCAAGATCTCAGCGATCACTGCCTCATTGCCTGCATCCGTAGTGGGTCAGCGGTCAAACAACCCCCACTCATCACTGTCAAACGCTCCCTGAAACACTTCAGCGAGCAGGCCTTTTTAATCGACCTGGCCGGGGTATCCTGGAAGGATATTGATCTCATGCCGTCAGTAGAGGACGCCTGGTTATTTTTTTTAAAATGCCTTCCTAACCATCTTAAATAAGCATGCCCCATTCAAGAAATTTAGAACCAGGAACAGATATAGCCCTTGGTTCTCTCCAGACCTGACTGCCCTTAACCAACACAAAAACATCCTATGGCGTTCTGCATTAGCATCGAACAGCCCCCGTGATATGCAGCTTTTCAGGGAAGCTAGAAAACATTATACACAGGCAGTTAGAAAAGCCAAGGCTAGCTTTTTCAAGCAGAAATTTGCTCCCTGCAACACTAACTCAAAAATGTTCTGGGACACTGTAATGTCCATGGAGAATAAGAACACCTCCTCCCAGATGCCCACTGCACTGAAGATAGGAAACACTGTCACCACTGATAAATCCACTATATTTGAGAATTTCAATAAGCATTTTTCTATGGCTGGCCAGGCTTTCCACCTGTCTACCCCTACCCCGGTCAACAGCACTGCACCCCCCACAACAAGTCGCCCAAGCCTTCCCCATTTCTCCTTCTCCCAAATCCAGTCAGCTGATGTTCTGAAAGAGCTGCAACATTTTGACCCCTACAAATCAGCCGGGCTAGACAATCTGGACCCTTTCTTTCTAAAACATTATCTGTCGAAATTTTTGCCACCCCTATTACTAGCCTGTTCAACCTCTCTTTCGTGTCGTCTGAGATTCCCAAAGATTGGAAAGCAGCTGTGGTCATCCCCCTCTTCAAAGGGGAGGACACTCTTGACCCAAACTGCTACAGACCTACATCTATCCTACCCTGCCTTTCTAAGGTCTTCGAAAGCCAAGTCAACAAACAGATTACCGACCATTTTAAATCTCACCATACCTTCTCTGCTATGCAATCTGGTTTCAGAGCTGGTCATGGGTGTACCTCAGCCACGCTCAAGGTCCTAAATGATATCTTAACCGCCATCGATAAGAAACATTAATGTGCAGCCGTATTCATTGATCTGGCCAAGGCTTTCGACTCTGTCAATCGCCACATCCTCATCGGCAGACTCGTCAGCCTTGGTTTCTCAAATGATTGCCTCGCCTGGTTCACCAACTACTTCTCTGATAGAGTTCAGTGTGTCAAATCGGAGGGTATGTTGTCCGGACCTCTGACAGTTTTTTATTTATTTATTTCACCTTTATTTAACCAGGTAGGCAAGTTGAGAACAAGTTCTCATTTACAATTGCGACCTGGCCAAGATAAAGCAAAGCAGTTCGACAGATACAACGACACAGAGTTACACATGGAGTAAAACAAACATACAGTCAATAATACAGTATAAACAAGTCTATATACAATGTGAGCAAATGAGGTGAGAAGGGAGGTAAAGGCAAAAAAGGCCATGGTGGCAGAGTAAATACAATATAGCAAGTAAAACACTGGAATGGTAGTTTTGCAATGGAAGAATGTGCAAAGTAGACATAAAAATAATGGGGTGCAAAGGAGCAAAATAAATAAATAAATAAAATACAGTTCGGAAAGAGGTAGTTGTTTGGGCTAAATTATAGGTGGGCTATGTACAGGTGCAGTAATCTGTAAGATGCTCTAACAGTTGGTGCTTAAAGCTAGTGAGGGAGATAAGTGTTTCCAGTTTCAGAGATTTTTGCAGTTCGTTCCAGTCACTGGCAGCAGAGAACTGGAAGGAGAGGCGGCCAAAGAAAGAATTGGTTTTGGGGGTGACCAGAGAGATATACCTGCTGGAGCGTGTGCTACAGGTGGGAGATGCTATGGTGACCAGCGAGCTGAGATAAGGGGGGACTTTACCTAGCAGGGTCTTGTAGATGATATGGAGCCAGTGGGTTTGGCGACGAGTATGAAGCGAGGGCCAGCCAACGAGAGCGTACAGGTCGCAATGGTGGGTAGTATATGGGGCTTTGGTGACAAAACGGATTGCACTGTGATAGACTGCATCCAATTTGTTGAGTATGGTATTGGAGGCTATTTTGTAAATGACATCGCCAAAGTCGAGGATTGGTAGGATGGTCAGTTTTACAAGGGTATGTTTGGCAGCATGAGTGAAGGATGCTTTGTTGCGAAATAGGAAGCCAATTCTAGATTTAACTTTGGATTGGAGATGTTTGATATGGGTCTGGAAGGAGAGTTTACAGTCTAACCAGACACCTAAGTATTTGTAGTTGTCCACGTATTCTAAGTCAGAGCCGTCCAGAGTAGTGATGTTGGACAGGCGGGTAGGTGCAGGTAGCGATCGGTTGAAGAGCATGGATTTAGTTTTACTTGTATTTAAGAGCAATTGGAGGCCACGGAAGGAGAGTTGTATGGCATTGAAGCTTGCCTGGAGGGTTGTTAACACAGTGTCCAAAGAAGGGCCGGAAGTATACAGAATGGTGTCGTCTGCGTAGAGGTGGATCAGGGACTCACCAGCAGCAAGAGCGACCTCATTGATGTATACAGAGAAGAGAGTCGGTCCAAGAATTGAACCCTGTGGCACCCCCATAGAGACTGCCAGAGGTTCAGACAGCAGACCCTCCGATTTGACACACTGAACTCTATCAGAGAAGTAGTTGGTGAACCAGGCGAGGCAATCATTTGAGAAACCAAGGCTGTCGAGTCTGCCGATGAGGATGTGGTGGTTGACAGAATCGAAAGCCTTGGCCAGATCAATGAATACGGCTGCACAGTAATGTTTCTTATCGATGGCGGTTAAGATATCGTTTAGGACCTTGAGCGTGGCTGAGGTGCACCCATGACCAGCTCTGAAACCAGATTAAACAGCAGAGAAGGTATGGTTAGATTCAAAATGGTCGGTAATCTGTTTGTTGACTTGGTTTTCGAAGACCTTAGAAAGGCATGGTAGGATAGATATAGGTCTGTAGCAGTTTGGGTTAAGAGTGTCCCCCCCTTTGAAGAGGGGGATGACCGCAGCTGCTTTCCAATCTTTGGGAATCTCAGACGACACGAAAGAGAGGTTGAACAGGCTAGTAATAGGGGTGGCAACAATTTCGGCAGATAATTTTAGAAAGAAAGGGTCCAGATTGTCTAGCCCGGCTGATTTGTAGGGGTCCAGATTTTTCAGCTCTTTCAGAACATCAGCAGAATGGATTTGGGAGAAGGAGAAATGGGGAAGGCTTGGGCGAGTTGCTGTTGGGGGTGCAGTGCTGTTGACCGGGGTAGGAGTAGCCAGGTGGAAAGCATGGCCAGCCGTAGAAAAATGCTTATTGAAATTCTCAATTATGGTGGATTTATCAGTGGTGACAGTGTTTCCTATCTTCAGTGCAGTGGGCAGCTGGGAGGAGGTGTTCTTATTCTCCATGGACTTTACAGTGTCCCAGAACTTTTTTGAGTTATTGTTATAGGAAGCAAATTTCTGCTTGAAAAAGCTAGCCTTGGCTTTTCTAACTGCCTGTGTATAACGGTTTCTAGCTTCCCTGAATAGCTGCATATCACGGGGCTGTTCGATGCTAATGCAGAACGCCATAGGATGTTTTTGTGTTGGTTAAGGGCAGTCAGGTCTGGGGAGAACCAAGGGCTATATCTGTTCCTGGTTCTAAATTTCTTGAATGGGGCATGTTTATTTAAGATGGTTAGGAAGGCATTTAAAAAAAAATATCCAGGCATCCTCTACTGACGGGATGAGATCAATATCCTTCCAGGATACCCCGGCCAGGTCGATTAGAAAGGCCTGCTCGCTGAAGTGTTTCAGGGAGCGTTTTACAGTGATGAGTGGAGGTCGTTTGACCGCTGACCCATTACGGATGCAGGCAATGAGGCAGTGATCGCTGAGATCTTGGTTGAAGACAGCAGAGGTGTATTTAGAGGGAAGTTGGTTAGGATGATATCTATGAGGGTGCCCGTGTTTAAGGCTTTGGGGGTACCTGGTAGGTTCATTGATAATTTGAGTGAGATTGAGGGCATCAAGTTGAGATTGTAGGATGGCTGGGGTGTTAAGCATGTTCCAGTTTAGGTCGCCTAGCAGCACGAGCTCTGAAGATAGATGGGGGGCAATCAGTTCACATATGGTGTCCAGAGCACAGCTGGGGGCAGAGGGTGGTCTATAGCAGGCGGCAACGGTGAGAGACTTGTTTTTAGAGAGGTGGATTTTTAGAAGTAGAAGTTCAAATTGTTTGGGTACAGACCTGGATAGTAGGACAGAACTCTGCAGGCTATATTTGCAGTAGATTGCAACACCGCCCCCTTTGGCAGTTCTATCTTGTCTGAAAATGTTGTAATTTGGAATTAAAATTTCAGAATTTTTGGTGTTCTTCCTAAGCCAGGATTCAGACACAGCTAGAACATCCGGGTTGGCAGAGTGTGCTAAAGCAGTGAATAGAACAAACTTAGGGAGGAGGCTTCTAATGTTAACATGCATGAAACCAAGGCTATTACGGTTACAGAAATCATCAAAAGAGAGCGCCTGGGGAATAGGAGTGGAGCTAGGCATTGCAGGGCCTGGATTCACCTCTACATCGCCAGAGGAACATAGGAGGAGAAGAATAAGGGTACGGCTAAAAGCAATAAGAATTGGTCGTCTATAACGTCTGGAACAGAGAGTAAAAGGAGGTTTCTGGGGGCGATAAAATAGCATCAAGGTATAATGTACAGACAAAGGTATGGTAGGATGTGAATACAGTGGAGGTAAACCTAGGTATTGAGTGATGAAGAGAGAGATATTGTCTCTAGAAACATCATTGAAACCAGGAGATGTCATTGCATGTGTGGGTGGTGGAACTAATAAATTGGATAATGTATAGTGAGCAGGACTAGAGGCTCTACAGTGAAATAAGCCAATAAACACTAACCAGAACAGCAATGGACAAGACATATTGACATTAAGGAGAGGCATCCTTAGTCGAGTGATCAAAAGAGTCCAGAGAGTGGAGTGGTTGGTTTCGGGGTCAAGGCGATTTAGACAGCTAGCCAGGACATCAGTAGCAAGCTAGCATAGGAAGGGGGTCTGTTGTTAGCCACCTCTTGCGTTCCGTCAGTAGATTAGTGGGGTTCCGTGTGGTAGAGGGAATTAGTCCAAATCACACAACAACAAAAATAAAATAAAAACAATAGATATAGATTATAGAGGCCCAAGAATAAACATAATAATAATAATAATAAAAATAAATAAATTGTCCGATTGTCTATTCTGAGAGCTGCCGGTAAGACAGCTAACGGTTAGCAGGCCGCAGATGGGCGTTCAGGTAACGTCGAGATGGAGGAGCCAGCCGGATCTCCTTCGGGTAGACAACGTCGGCAGTCCAGTTGTGAAGGCCCGGTGGGGCTCCGCGTAGGCAGTAAAACGGGTCCGGATAGGTGACTGCAGCCCAGGAGTGATTGACGGAGCTCAGGAGTGATTTACGGAGCTGGCTAGCTCCGGAGTAATTGATGTTTGCTCCGGAATCGATGAGAGCAGATAGACAGTCTCTATGGGGGTGCCACAGGGTTCAATTCTTGAACCGACTCTCTTCTCTGTATACATCAATGATGTCGCTCTTGCTGCTGGTGAGTCTCTGATCCACCTCTACGCAGATGTCACCATTCTGTATACTTCTGGTCCTTCTTTGGACACTGTGTTAACAACCCTCCAGGCAAGCTTCAATGCCATACAACTCTCCTTCCATGGCCTCCAATTGCTCTTAAATACAAGTAAAACTAAATGCATGCTCTTCAACCGATCGCTGCCTGCACCTGCCCGCCTGTCCAACATCACTACTCTGGACGGCTCTGACTTAGAATACGTGGACAACTACAAATACCTAGGCGTCTGGTTAGACTGTAAACTCTCCTTCCAGACCCACATCAAACAATTGGCTTCCTATTTCGCAACAAAGCATCCTTCACTCATGCTGCCAAACATACCCTTGTAAAACTGACCATCCTACCAATCCTCGACTTCGGCAATATAATTTACACAATAGCCTCCAATACCCTACTCAACAAATTGGATGCAGTCTATCACAGTGCCATCTGTTTTGTCACCAAAGCCCCATATACTACCTGTACGCTCTCGTTGGCTTCATACTCGTCGCCAAACCCCCTGGCTCCATGTCATCTACAAGACCCTGCTAGGTAAAGTCCCCCCTTATCTCAGCTCACTGGTCACCATAGCATCACCCACCTGTAGCACGCGCTCCAGCAGGTATATCTCTCTGGTCACCCCCAAAACCAATTCTTTCTTTCGCCGCCTCTCCTTCCAGTTCTCTACTGCCAATGACTGGAACGAACTACAAAAATCTCTGAAACTGGAAACACTTATCTCCCTCACTAGCTTTAAGCACCAGCTGTCAGAGCTCACAGATTACTGCACCTGTACATAGCCCACCTATAATTTAGCCCAAACAACTACCCCTTTCCCTACTGTATTTATTTTATTTTGCTCCTTTGCACCCCATTATTATTTGATTTCTACTTAGCACATTCTTCCACTGCAAATCTACCATTCCAGTGTTTTACTTGCTATATTGTATTTACTTTGCCACCATGGCCTTTACCTCCCTTATCTCATCTCATTTGCTCACATCGTATATAGACTTGTTTCTACTGTATTATTGACTGTATGTTTGTTTTACTCCATGTGTAACTCTGTGTCGTTGTATGTGTCGAACTGCTTTGCTTTATCTTGGCCAGGAACTTGTTCTCAACTTGCCTACCTGGTTAAATAAAGGTGAATATATATATATATATATATATATATATGTTTCCAATGTCAATAAAGCCCTTAAATTGAATTGAATTGAAAGAGAGTGTGATGAGAAGAGAAAGAGATCTACACGTTTAGTCGTCCTTACAGGAATGTTTTGATTGAGTTTACAATAACGGTTTTAAAGACTCTACATGGAGAGGCTGTCCAAATCCTCCGCAAATTCAATAGTGGATTATGTGAGTGACATTCAGTGTGTAAAGCTATGACATACCAGTGGAAACCTTTACAATTGCGCACAGAAGTCTTTATTACCTAACCACATTAACAGGGGACACTCTATATCCACACAGCCCCCCCTTCCAGTACAGCCCCACCCGGCTCCCACTGCTGGGCCAGGTAACAACCAGTAGAACAGTTCATCTAGAACATTGCTGTGTTTGTGTGTGGGTGTTACTGTCCCAGACACCGTGCCAGGAACACTGCTCAGCATGCATGGGGCAAGACAGGAACATAAACCAATACACACACTCAGACACACACACAAACAATACGAACTAAAACAATCTTGGTCGACCGAGAATGGTCTGTTAATCGGTCGAAATGTTAAAACATGTATTTTTCCATATATAGACATATCCTATGTTGTTGTCTTTTAACTCAACTATATGCACTGAGTTTGTCTGATGCCTTAGGCGCACTGTTTGATTAACTAATTAAGACAATTGACTGGAGTCTGACTGCAATTGATTTAATTGTGCTCAGACTTGCTGCGCTGTGTTAAATGACAGCAAGTGACTGTGTAACTAGCACCCAATGTCTCTCTCTCCTCATACAGGCACATTAAAAAAATAAACAAATTCAATCTTGTCTCATCGCTGCAACTCCCCAACGTGCTCGGGAGGCGAATGTCGAGTCTAGAGTCCTCCGAAACATGACACGCCAAACCACGCTTCTTAACACCCGCCCGCTTAACCCGCAATCCAGCCGCACCAATGTGTCAGAGGAGACACCATTCAACTGACGACCGAGGTCAGCCTGAAGGCGCCCAGCCAGCCACAAGGAGTTGCTAGAGCGGGCCAAGTGAATCCCCCCCGGCCAAACTCTCCCCTAACCCTGGCGACACTATGGGACTCCCGATTACTGCCGGTTGTGATACAGTCCGGGATTGAACCCAGGTCTCTTAGATCCCTGCACCACTCGGGAGGCCCCGAATTACAGACATTTCTAACTGAAAAGTTACGTTACCAAAATCCCTAATTTGTTTAAGAAAAACATTCCCTATTCCCTCAAATCTTGCTCTCTTTTCCCGACACATGTACGCATCGCATCGCATGCGCATGACCAATAGGGCCTTACCTATAGCATATCATAATCACATCAATAAATTGGTTATAAAAAAACTCTGAACAAATGTGACAGCAAAATGGATGCAGAGGACGTGACAAATAAACTTGAAACAGTGGAATATTTACTGGTTACTCAGGAGGTAAAGGGGAAACCGGATGTGTGGAATAAATTTGACTAGTTGAAGAAAATACTGGAGATCAAGAAAAATAACCTTATGAGCAAGCGATGCAGGCATATTTTGTGTGCCAAACAGGTGCAAACCCATAGTTTCATCAGCTATCAGGGTGGCTGGTCTCAGACGATCCCGCAGGTGAAGAAGCTGGATTTGGAGGTCCATGCCAGCCCAGGACGTACCCAGGACATACTGCCAAATTCTCTAAATCGACGTTGGAGGCGGCTTATGGTAGAGAAATGAACAATCAATACTCTGCAAACAGCTCTGGTGGAGATTTCTCCAGTCAGCATGTCATTTGCACACTCTCTCAGAACTTGAGAAATCTGTGGCATTGTGTCGTGGGACAAACCTGCACATTTTAGAGTGGCCTTTTACCTGTGTAATGATCATGCTGTTTAATCGGCTTCTTGATATGCCCCACCTGTCAGGTGGATAGATTATTTTTCAAAATAGAAATGCTCACTTACAGGGATGTAAACAAATTTGTGCACAACATTTTTGAGTAATAAGATTTGTGTGCGTATGGAACATTTCTGGGATCTTTTATTTCAGCTCATGAAACATGGGACCAACACTTTACATGCTGCGTTTATATTTCTGTTCAGTATAATAATAGTACTAATAAGGAGGAGATTAAGAAAAAGGAGGGTTATTATTATTATAAATATTATTCTTCTGACAATTTGGAAGAGTGCAAACAACACTGAATAAATTACAAGTAATACCAGAGAAGGTGTTCTAACAAAAAGGCTATTAAACAAACACTAAACAGAAGCAGGATCTGTCTTATTTCAGAAGATATACTGTATATGGATCATGTATAAAGCCAGGCATATTTAACAGTTAGTCTACTGATTACAGACCTACTTAAGTTGTGGTTTCCTCTCTCCTCACTCTTCTGAGACAATTAAGGCAAGTTTTCTCGTCTCCTAACGCTGCTGCCTCCGCTGCGTTGTTCTCAACACCAATATTCTGGTTAACTTCTCTATTTTTCACATAGCAACATGGTCTAGGAAAACGCGCCAATTCAACACTGCACTGATGTTTCAGAACCGCGGACAGCGACCACTATCCAACGCGGGAGAAAGCGCATTTGTTATAAAATAATATTATTTTTATTAGTGTTACACCATTGTTCTAACATTATATAAGCATATGCATTTTCAGTAGCACGTCTTAGTGATGGACTGTACCATCTCCACGGCCTCTACAATGGATTAGTCCACTCAGACATGCGCCAATCAGTCTTGTACTATAAAATGATTGTATTTTTTTGTTACTGCTCGGCGAAATAAATCTCGGTTGACCAACAGCCTATGGACAAACAATCGACCAGTCGACTAATTGGGGTCAGCCCTAATACGAACGCACCCACACACTAACATCGCACACTCAAACCCTCTCAAAACAACGGTGGGTGTGGGGGTTTAGGTAAATGTGATCTTGAATGTGGAGCGAGCCCTTGTGAATTCAGTAATCGGCAAGGCAGTTAGTTTGCAATCAATGACTCGCAGCTTGATTGTGCATCATGTTCTGCTTAGTAGAGGCCGGTTGTTTGATTGCTGTTAATCAGCGGAGGAAGGGCAGTGGACAACCTCTTTCTCCTCTCAGATTCTACAAGTTCTCATAGAGGGACATAGGTTCAACCCTTGAAGAAACCCCCCAGAATGTTCCTTCAGTGTAAAGTATAAAAGTGGTGGTGAAAACAGGTCTGCACAAAGCCTTGCCTGTGTGAGACATTCAGTCCGTCTTCTCGACATAACCTATTGAAAGCAGCTAGCACGCAAACTCCCAAAAGACACCACATCAATTATGGAAATGTTACAGTAAGTGGACTTCTTGGTCAGTTTTATTCACAGGTGTGTGTCATACATGATGACAGCTCAACTTGACCAGGGGGAGTTCTAAGCACGCACTAAAGCTACCAAGGCTAAAGTACCGAGGGAGGCCAACGTAACCCCTAACAGAAAGAGGAGTTTGGTCAAGAATGGTTCCCTTCATCTTCCAGACATAAGTAAGTGACTGGAGTAAACTGAAGGGCGCTCCATCCATCTTGCTCTCTGTCTCTCTGTGTAGACCTCCTAGATGAGATGGATGGATAAATAAACAACGTGCCTCACTGTCAGCCATCTTGAAAAACCCATTGGGATAAGTGCTACTCTCTAACACTGGACCATCCATGCCATGATGTCATAGGCTCCACTGTTTAGTGCTGTTCTCGAGAACAGGTGACAATAATTCAGAATAGTGTACTTTTCTCGTATGCTTTGTTTCATACCCATTCCTTGGTAAAATAAGTACATCTCAATTGCTCAGTGGCTTCTGCTCCTCATCTCATCTCTTCAACAGCGCAGATGAAGGGAAGGAGACAAAGCCAGGAAGCTACTTCAGACTATTTAGATGCACCCCTAGAGATACATGGATTAACACTATAATACTTTGACCTATCAAGGGCTTTGAGATCAGCTATTTTGAGGAAAATAGGTCGGTAAGAGATGGATATTTCAATGAGCGGTCATGGAGAAGAGACAACAGTGGGTGTGGGGGTTTAGGCAAACGTGGTTTGCAATCAATGAGATTCGCTGCCATCATATTCTGGCTGCAAAACAACACAATTAACCCTCTACTATGACCATAAATTCAAGTAACAAATATATTCCTATTTTTACAGTGATTACGTTCCATCAACAGAGAAAGAACATACTGTTTCAAGCCCTAAGAAGGATAGGTTGTCGACAGTACGCCTCGACTCGTCTGAGAAGGAGAAAGTAACGTAGTGAAGATCGGTAAGAGTGAGGGTTATCTGTGGCATATGGGGAGCTCACTGCCACCTTG
Organism: Oncorhynchus gorbuscha; assembly: GCF_021184085.1. Classification (NCBI taxonomy): domain Eukaryota; kingdom Metazoa; phylum Chordata; class Actinopteri; order Salmoniformes; family Salmonidae; genus Oncorhynchus; species Oncorhynchus gorbuscha. Next base: position 64,729,784 of record NC_060178.1, read on the forward strand.
TAATCCTACCCTGAGAACGAGTTGTGATCTGTGACCAAAGAACTGTCGCTTCTCGCAGAGCGCGGGAACACAAACGGTGGAACGCACGTTCACTTCACACACACAGCTATCTAGCCTTGCTCCAATTCAACAAGTAGTCATGGTTTGTGTGTGTTGCTACAGCAGGGAGCCAAGTACAAACCTTTTTACTCCAGTCCCCTCCCATTACAGGGATTCAAACTGTAGGACATCTTACCAATCATTTCTCGGTGCCTATTGAATATAATAATATGATGATATAATATCTGCCATTTAGAAGAGACTTTAATCCAAAGCGATTTACAGTTATGTATGCACACCTTTTACGTATGGTTGGCCCTGGAAATTGAACTCACAATCCTGGCATCATGCGCTACCAACTGAGCCATACAGCACCACGTTTAAGTGGTACACCGCAGGTATGCATGGAGTCAGGGTTAGCTGGGATACTGGTTGGTGTTGTGTTTTGCACAACTATCTCTCCCCCCAGTTTGCTTCTAAATCCCCAGTTTGGTGAGCTTGCTGGACAATTATTTTGCAACAAGCCACACCGCTGAGGCAGGAGTCCAAAAACCAAATATTTATCATAGATAGTACCTTAGCGTGGCATCTGCTCAATGTCTGTGCTCAGACATGGTCGGTCTGGCTAGGAGAGATTATGAAACAAACAGTGTCTCAGATATAGCAAGCCAAGTGGCTCCACTACTCTGAAAGATATTATCCATTGAGGCAAAAGCCGGAGCATATCAGGGCTAGGTTTACCCTATCATATTAGCCCTGCTGCCCTGGCTGTCCTCCTATCCAGACTACACCTTACTAATCTTCCTCCAACACCGTGGCTCAGACAGAGCTATTTGCTCCTTAAACATCCATAAGTAATTGCTGACTAGGAGAGAAAATCCATTCCCTCTGAGCTCATTAGCAGGATCTGTGATCTGTGATCTGTGAAACAAGTGAGCTATCAAGTGCAGCTACATACCTTCATTAATACTGTGAGACTCCAGCATAGAGAAAGACACAGCAGCAGCAATACAGCAAAACAACAGTGGTGAAGTAGTGTTGTGGTTGCCTTCCTGATTCTGCTTCTCAGGCAGTAGGATTGGGTAGAAGCATGCAGAAACACATGGGAACACGGTCATACAGTGACACGGTAAACCTCCTCCACACACAACATTGCAGCCTAACTGGCCTTCAAATATCAGACACGACATACTGCGCTGTCCAATCACATGACAGGGTCACCTTGACAGAAGCCAAGCCCCCTCCCCCCATTCATTCACACACACTCTCAGTCCCAGTTCCCAATCACCCATAGGAGCCCTTGTCAGGGGCAAAGCAATGTCCGGAGAGTCCCAGTGGGTGCCAGGTGGTGGGGGGGGGGGTGGCTCATGGGATGTATACAATGACTCCCAGTGGTGACAGGTGAGCAAGAAGTGGTGGGAGAGATTAGCTCTGTTGATGGGAGCTTTGGGAGACTTAGGCGCGTGGCTGAGGGAGAGGTCAGTGTGGCCCAGACGGCTAAAAATACCCCGATCCATCCTAGGGCTCAGCTTGGCGGTGAGTCAGCCAGCCAGCTAGTGCTCAGGGGAGGGAACAGACACACAGGGAGATACGGAGATACAGACAGAGCAGAGAAGAAGAGAGTCAGAGCAGAGAAGAAGAGAGTCAAACAGGGCAGAGCAAGGTTACTAAAAGGCACCTATCGTCAGAGCTCAGATTGGGGAGAGTTGGGGGTGGGTAGAGTGTGTCAAAAGTGACATAAGCAAAGGCTGTGTGCACTGCCTGATGGTGTTAACAGTCTGAGGTCCTGAGACCCTGGCAGAGCCCATTGAAAAGGGAGAGCTCTGTTGGCTGGTCGCCAGCGACAGTAGCTTCACACCCCCTACTTCCACCTCCGCAGTATGCAAACGAGCCTGAGATAACCATCACGGTTTGCTGTGCACCCCAGAGACAGGCCTGGTGCACATCCACCACCCAAAGAGGAGGAGAAAGGGAGAGAGGGAAGGATGGAGAGAGGGATGGATGAGAGAAGGATGGAGAGGGATGGATGAGAGAGGGAGAGATTGAAGGATGGAGAGGAATGGAGAGAAGGAGATGAAAACAACTTCGGATCTCTATGCCCTAAAATGCAGTTCAACATTTTTTAACCATTAATAATCCATTACAACACCCATCCAATCCAATCCACCCCCCTTTGCTATGTGGTCCCTATTTTCACACTCTGTTCCCACATGCCAGTAGGAAAGGGCTAAGGCATGTGGTGGCCTGTACCAACCCCAGCTGCAGTGGGGGGGGGGGGGGGGGTTGTTTGTTTGTTGATGTGTTTGTTTGCCCTCATCAGCTCTGGCTGCTCCATCCTGTGCGTTTCCGGCCCATCACACAGACAGCAGTGTCGTCCCCGGTCCCCTGGGTCACTGAAAACAGACCTTATGTAAGCACCATCAGGGGCCACCGCACTTAAAACACTCCTCTTTGGGATACATTTACAACAAACAGCCCTATTTTTTGTACTTTTCCTGTTGTCATGTGTTGTTCTAGATGCTGTCCCTTGGATGCTCTCATGCTTAGTCATCAGATTGAAATCGAAGGAGACATTTTGAGAATCATGAGAGGAGACGAAGGCGCAGACACATACCCTGACTGCTCTCCCAACATCTCAGACATCCTGTCCCTTCTATTATCCTCTGGTTTAAGACCGGTTCAGCTGGAATCAGGTCCTTCCCTCCTCAATGTTCAGAGCTAATCTCTGTATCCGTATCCATCAAACACTGCTAACGCTGGGTCTGGGGTCAAGGCTTTGAGTGACTAACATTGGGATTTCAGAGCGATTACCAAAAGCCAAACATCTACTGATATCATGAGACTGGTAAGGATTGGGGGAGAGCTACGGACACGTTCATTTTCATCTTAGTACATTCGTGGGTGGGGAATCAGAGCATACATGTTCAAACCTGGAGGAGAGGAGGATCGTGGGTAATCCAGGGGTGGCATAATATCAGCACCCAAGGCCATCACCATAGAACAAACAAGTCACAGAAGAGAAGGAAAAGAGGAAATGATTCTTCCACCTATCATCTGCTTACAGTATCAGGCGGCACGGAGGGCAGATTAAGCCCACTCTGGCCACAAGAGACAGTTTAGTGATTAAGACACGGCTCAGTGTTTAGGCAGGCGACCCAATTGAAATGAGGCAGGCGTCTGTGGCCCTTGTCTAAACTTGACACTGACATATGACTTCTGCTATCAGAATATGAAGCTCACATTGAAAAGACAGGCCTATACGCGCAAAAGTTGCTTTGTGGTCTGATTGTGTTCAGATCTGTCTGACCTCAGTCTGGTGGTGAGGGATGCATCGTGTGCAGATTTCTCCACAGTCTGGATGCAATCAGGCTACCAGAAAGTGCATACAGTGGCTGACATCATCAGCACTCCTCCCATAAGTCTCCAGAAAATGTTTATTTTGGGACCGAGGTACCTTTTCATTACAACGTTGGAGGAGATACGTAAACATGTGTTTTCTGGTCTCATAAATGCTCGCCAGCTAGCTAACATTTAGATTTTCTTTTTTCGCTAGAGTTCTGCTAACTGGTTTGAAATTCCTTTGGTGTTGGTTGCTAGTTAGCTGGCTACTTAGCTACAGTAGTTAGCTACTGCCATCAGCTGTTGTTGTGTAATTAGAGCCCTGGGGAGTCGGTGTCTAAGTAGGCTACACGTCGCTAGCTATGTGGAAAACATTTAATCACAGGTAAGACATTTAACTTGTTTAGTATAGTCCATTTGTAACTCCATTCAGTACATGTAGCTGACTGTATAGTCAGTTTGTTTGTGTTGGCGTTGGCTAGCTTAATGTTCCGGTCGGTAGCTAGCTAGCACTCACTCACCTGGCTGCTAGCACTGTCATGAAAAGGGGCATGAAGGAAGCAGTGACAACACTCTAGAGCAGGCAATGTTGAAAAGTAATCTTTAGACATGTACTTTTCTTGAATGTAGTTTTGTAATTGACTAAAGCAAGCAGACAAAACAAATGTGCGATAGAAAAATATCAAGTTTTTGCTGTGAGCCAATGGGGTAACCTAGGTATCCACAGGTTGTTTTCCCCACAGGTGGGCGGTGCAGCGACATTCTAACACGAACTGGGAGTATCTATGGCTGCCTGGTATTGTGATGCAATCATTTCCATGTTAATGTAAAATGTTCATTCAAATGATGTTAACTGATTTGGCTCATGTAATGGAATGTATATTTTGTAATGTCAGTTGAGTTGAATCAGCAAACCACAGCATATATTTTAGCACATATTTTACTTCCTGCTTAACTCATATGGGTAGACTCGCAATGGCCGCCATTCCTCCCATTTTGCCATCATTGACTTGAATGGGGACGCCATTTCTATTCATTATATTTCTATGTCTGCACATGCAGTAAGGAGCAGAGCAGAGCAGAGGAGAGGAGAAATGATTATTTAAAATAATTATTTTCGAACAGGTATTACAGTGACCGTAGTTATTTAGAACGTCCAGTTTCGATTGACGCAACTGTCGGCATTTAAGCTAGCCACACTGTTTTTTCACAGGATATTTTGAACAAACACAGTCCTTACAAAGTTATGTCCTGAATGTGACAAGTTTATTTTTGGATACAATGTTCAGACATTCACAGACGTATCGACAGCATACACAATTATTCAAACCGTAAAATGTAGGTTACATTAGTCCTAGCGCTAAGATTGATGCAACACAAGCAGTCATATTTAGATAACTCTCGGCTGTCAGAAACCACAATATGAATTAGCTAATAGCAATTACTAGTTATAATTCATCACACCGTGGGTGTGCTCCCCATTGTTCAAAATAATTGAGTAAAACACTTTCTAGAAATTGAAAGTAATCCAACGATGGGTAGTTTGTGCACGCCACCATGTTTGTTTTTTCACGTCAACCAAAGATAATAAGAGGAGACAAGATGAGTTTGGTCTGTTTGCAGTATGCATGTTGAAGGAGGTGTGTGGTTTACGATCATTCACTTCCCTTCATTCACTTCTGGAAGTTTACCCTTCACCTCATTACCCTTCACCTCATTATAACATCTTTGGTCTGACAGACGTTTACATGACACATAGAAGGCATTGTATAATGTCAACTAACATGGTGCCACACATAGCTGGTAAATAGTTTAGCATTAGCTCATTATAATCAGTACAACCTTCAAAAAATTATTTTACACACATCATAGGTGTCTTTTACAATCTATGTAATAATCTGAATGCATTATTTGTCACCAGTAATTGAAAACATGGGAATAAACTGTAAATACATTTTGCTTCATACACACATACATAATGTTTGCTACAGTAGAAACGACAACACGATATACAGAAATTAAGGCACTTACTTTGATAGGAACACACACATGTCCAATGGAATTATTTGTAAGGAAAACAACAAGGAAGGCAATGCGAGCGCCAGTTCGCATTGCCAATTCGCGTTCCTAGGAAACTATGCAGTTTTTTGTTATTTTACGTGTTATTTCTTACATTGGTACCCCAGGTCATCTTCATGACATCTTTCATTACATACAGTCGAGAAGAACTACTGAACATAAGAACAGCGTCAACTCACCATCAGTACGACCAAGAATATGACTTTCGCGAAGCGGATCCTGTGTTCTGCCTTTCACCTAGGACAACGGAATGGATCCTAGCCGGTGACCCAAAAAAACGACTTCGTAAAAGGGGGAAACGGAGCGGTCTTCTGGTCAGACTCCGGAGACGGGCACATCGTTCACCACTCCCTAGCATTCTTCTCGCCAATGCCCAGTCTCTTGACAACAAGGTTGATGAAATCCGAGCAAGGGTAGCATTCCAGAGGGACACCAGAGACTGTAACGTTCTTTGCTTCACGGAAACATGGCTCACTGGAGAGATGCTATTGGAGTCGGTGCAGCCAGCTGGTTTCTCCACGCATCGCGCCAACAGAAACAAACATATTTCTGGTAAGAAGAGGGGCGGGGGCGTATGCTTCATGGTTAACGTGACGTGGCCACAACAACATACAGGAACTCAAGTCCTTCTGTTCACCTGATTTAGAATTCCTCACAATCAAATGTCGACCGCATTATCTACCAAGGGAATTCTCTTCGATTATAATCACAGCCGTATATATTCCCCCCCAAGCAGACACATCGATGGCTCTGAACGAACTTTATTTGACTCCTTGCAGACTGGAATCCATATATCCGGAGGCTGCATTCATTGTAGCTGGGGATTTTAACAAGGCTAATCTGAAAACAAGACTCCCTAAATTTATCAGCATATCGATTGCACAACCAGGGCTGGAAAAACCTTGGATCATTGCTATTCTAACTTCCGCGATGCATATAAGGCTCTGCCCCGCTCTCCTTTTGGAAAAGCAGACCACAACTCCATTTTGTTGATCCCTGCCTACAGACAGAAACTAAAACAAGAAGCTCCCGCGCTGAGGTCTGTTCAACGCTGGTCCGACCAATCTGATTCCACACTCCAAGACTGCTTCCATCACGTGGACTGGGTATGTTTCGTATTGCGTCAGACAACAACATTGACGAATACGCTGATTCGGTGAGCGAGTTCATTAGAACGTGCATTGAAGATGTCGTTCCCATAGCAACGATTAAAACATTCCCAAACCAGAAACCGTGGATTAATGGCAGCATTCACGTGAAACTGAAAGCGCGAACCACTGCTTTTAATCAGGGCAAGGTGACCGGAAACATGACCGAATACAAACAGTGTAACTATTCCCTCCGCAAGGCAATCAAACAAGCTAAGCGTCAGTATAGAGACAAAGTAGAATCTCAATTCAACGGCTCAGACACAAGAGGTATGTCTCAGGGTCTACAGTCAATCACGGATTACAAAAAGAAAACCAGACCCGTCACGGACCAGGATGTCTTGCTCCCAGACAGACTAAATAACTTTCTTTGCCCGCTTTGAGGACAACACAGTGCCACTGACACGGCCCGCAACTAAAACATGCGGACTCTCCTTCACTGCAGCCGACGTGAGGAAAACATTTAAACGTGTCAACCCTCGCAAGGCTGCAGGCCCAGACGGCATACCCAGCCGCGCCCTCAGAGCATGCGCAGACCAGCTGGCTGGTGTGTTCACGGACATATTCAATCAATCCCTATCCCAGTCTGTTGTTCCCACATGCTTCAAGAGGGCGACCATTGTTCCTGTTCCCAAGAAAGCTAAGGTAACTGAGCTAAACGACTACCGCCCCGTAGATTTGAGAGACTAGTCAAGGACCATATCACCTCCACCCTACCTGACACCCTAGACCCACTCCAATTTGCTTACCGCCCAAATAGGTCCACAGACGATGCAATCTCAACCACACTGCACACTGCCCTAACCCATTTGGACAAGAGGAATACCTATGTGAGAATGCTGTTCATCGACTACAGCTCGGCATTTAACAACATAGTGCCCTCCAAGCTCGTCATCAAGCTCGAGACCCTGGGTCTCGACCCCGCCCTGTGCAACTGGGTACTGGAATTCCTGACGGGCCGCCCCAGGTGGTGAGGGTAGGCAACAACATCTCCACCCCGCTAATCCCCAACACTGGGGCCCCACAAGGGTGCGTTCTGAGCCCTCTCCTGTACTCCCTGTTCACCCATGACTGCGTGGCCACGCACGCCTCCAACTCAATTATCAAGTTTGCGGACGACACAACAGTGGTAGGCTTGATTACCAACAACGACGAGACGGCCTACAGGGAGGAGGTGAGGGCCCTTGGAGTGTGGTGTCAGGAAAATAAATCTCACACTCAACGTCAATAAAACTAAGGAGATGATTGTGGACTTCAGGAAACAGCAGAGGGAACACCCCCCTATCCACATCGATGGAACAGTAGTGGAGAGGGTAGTAAGTTTTAAGTTCCTCGGCGTACACATCACATACAAACTGAATTGGTCCAACCACACAGACAGCATCCTGAAGAAGGCGCAGTAGCGCCTCGTCAACCTCAGGAGGCTGAAGAAATTTGGCTTGTCACCAAAAGCACTCACAAACTTCTACAGATGCACAATCGAGAGCATCCTGTCGGGCTGTATCACCACCTGGTACGGCAACTGCTCCGCCCACAACCGTAAGGCGCTCCAGAGGGTAGTGAGGTCTGCACAAAGCATCACCGGGGGCAAACTACCTGCCCTCCAGGACACCTACACCACCCGATGTCACAGGAAGGCCATAAAGATCATCAAGGACAACAACCACCCAAGCCATTGCCTGTTCACCCCGCTATCATCCAGAAGGCGAGGTCAGTACAGGTGCATCAAAGCTGGGACCGTGAGACTGAAAAACAGCTTCTATCTCAAGGCCATCAGACTGTTAGTTAAACAGCCACCACTAACATTGAGTGGCTGCTGCCAACACACTGACTCAACTCCAGCCACTTTAATAATGGGAATTGATGGGAAATTATGTAAAATATATCACTAGCCACTTTAAACAATGCTACCTAATATAATGTTTACATACCCTACATTATTCATCTCATATGTATATGTATATACTGTACTCTATATCATCTACTGCATCTTTATGTAATACATGTGTCACTAGCCACTTTAACTATGCCACTTTGTTTACATACTCATCTCATATGTATATACTGCACTCAATACCATCTACTGTATCTTGCCCATGCCGCTCTGTACCATCACTCATTCATATATCTTTATGTACATATTCTTTATCCCTTTACACTTGTGTCTATAAGGTCGTAGTTTTGGAATTGTTAGCTAGATTACTTGTTGGTTATTACTGCATTGTCGGAACTAGAAGCACAAGCATTTCGCTACACTCGCATTAACATCTGCTAACCATGTGTATGTGACAAATACAATTTGATTTGCTGTCTGTATACTTGATCTGCGGAAACATTGGTGAAGTGCTTGGGCTCTCCTCAAAGAGAGAACTTTGTCTGGCTCAGTAAAGCCTCAAACATAAATTGTCCACAATGCTGAAATGGGCTACTTTTATGTGAATTAATGAGTAGGCGGAAGTTGAACACACATCAATTCAAACTGTTGTTAGAAAATACAACTTGTTAGAAAATAATTGGAACTTGAATATTTGAAACATATCCTATAGATAATTAGCAGGCAGCGCGTGTTAACTATCCTGTTGTGTAACATTCACATTTTGGAAAAGTGAGCGCCTTCGGACATCACGTGCATAAAACAACTCCCGCTGGGGCGATCACTAGAGATATTTGGAACTCAAGTGTGAAAAGGTTAAAAAGCCAAACATAACACAATATCTGCCAATTCATTTACAGCAATATTGCCTCTGTCTGTCTGTTTAGTACGCGCATTTGACTATCACCCCGTATGTAGCTGCTGTAGTTAGCGATGCTAATGATAACCGTCTTGTGGGTAAACAGGAAGACTTTCCCCAAAAACCTTAATGGAATGTTAACTGCAAAGTAGGCTTGCCTAACAAAAATATATCATGATTATTTCTGCCATGACAGCAGAAACATCGCAAGACAAACGTATTTCTATCTTGCTCAATGCGCATTTAAAGGTGAATTACACTCAAAAATTGATTCTTTTTTTACCTCAAAATTGTTCTTCTGGTGTGTTTTAAGCATCGACGTGGACTCAACATCAATTGTTGTTGTTTCTCTATGAATAATTGTAATATTGAGAGTAAAAAAACAGAAAGAAAAAAAATGAACAAGGAAAATAAAACAGAGAACAAAATTCTGGAAAATACAAGATATAATTTTATGGGGCCCCCATAGAGTTATTTATGAACCATTATTTTAGCAGGTATATTGACAAAAAACACATCTATTGTCCACATCCCCACAATCTATCATGGTCCAAACACACCATGACAGTCGTGAAGAGGGCACGACAAAATCTCAGGAGACTGAAAATATTTGGCATGAGTCCCCAGATCCTCAAAAAGTTCTACAGCTGCACCATCAAGAGCTGCACCACCGGTTGCATCACCGCCTGGTTTGTCAAAACCAAGGAACTTGAAACTCTCGACCCGCTCCACTACAGCCCCGTTGATGTTAATGGGGGCCTGTTTGGCCGCCTTTGCCTGTAGTCCACGGTCAGCTCCTTTGTCTTGCTCACATTGAGGGAGAGGTTATTGTCCTGGCACCACACTGCCAGTTTTCTGACCTCCTCCCTATAGGCTGTCTCATCGTTGTCAGTGATCAGGCCTACCACTTGTGTCATCAGCAAACTTAATGATGATGAATAAGTACACACTGCTGAGGGGCCCCAGTGTTGAGGATCAGCGTGGCAGACGTGTTGTTGCCTACCCTTACCACCTGGGGCGGCCCATCAGGAAGTCTAGAATCCAGTTGCAGAGGGAGGTGTTTAGTCCCAGGGTCCTTTGCTTAGTGATAAGCTTTGTGGGCACTATGGTGTTGAACTCTGAGCTGGTGTGAATGAACAGCATTTTCACATATGTTTTCCTTTTGTCCAGGTGGGAAAGGGCAGTGTGGAGTGCGATTGATATTATGTCATCTATGGATCTCTTGGGGTGGTATGCGAATTGGAGTAGGTCTGGGATATCCGGGAGGATGCTGTTGATGTGAGCCATGACCAGCCTTTCAAAGCACTTCATGCCTACTGATGAGAGTGACTAAGGGGTGATAATAATTTAGGCAGGTTACCTTCACTTCCTTGGGCACAGGGACTATGGTGGTCGTCTTGAAACATGTAGGTATTACAGACTCAGGGAGAGGTTGAAAATGTCAGTGAAGACACTTGCCTGTTATCACACAGAGCGTTATCACACAGGCATCCAGAACACCTATTTCACACTGTGATGAGGTAAAATTCGGAGTATAATGCTTGTATGGATGTCAACCCCAACACATGTTCATGTCATCATCACCAATCAACTGCATTACAGCTAAAAAAAACGACTCCCACCACCTATTTCTTTATGCTAGCAATGCTAAACAGCTTATACAAACAGGAGTTAGTGTTGAGCACTTCTTCAAAACTTGAAAAGGGACAACTTATACTGTAAATGTTGTGCAGCATAAATAGCCAAATATATCCAAATCGGATTTAAGTAAGCACATTGTGGGCCTGTTACAATACAAACAGTGCCTTCGGAAAGTATGCAGACCCCTTTATTTTTTCCACATTTTGTTAAGTTACTTATTCTAAAATGGATGAACTAAATAACAATCCTTGGCAATCTACACACAATAGCCTATAATGACAAAGCAGGTTTATTGAATTTTTTACAAATGTATTAAAAATAAAAAACAGAAATACCTTATTTACATAAGTATTCAGACCTTTTGTTATGAGACTCAACATTGAGCTCAGGTTCATCCTGTTTCTATTGATCATCCTTGAGATGTTTCCACACCTGTGGTAAATTTAATTGATTGGACATAATTTGGAAAGGCATACCCCTGTCTATATAAGGTCCCACAGTTGACAGTGCATGTCACAAAACCAAGCCATGAGGTTGAAGGAATTGTCCGTAGATCTCTGAGACAGGATTGTCTCGAGGCACAGATCTGGGAAAGGGTACCAAAACATTTCTGCAGCAATGAAGAACCCCAAGAACACAGTGGCCTACATCATTATTAAATGGAAGAAGTTCGAAACCACCAAGACTCTTCCTAGAGCTGGTCGCCCGGCCAAACTGAGCAATCGGGGAGAAGAGCCTTGGTTAGGGAGGTGACCAAGAACCCAATGGCCAATATGACAGAGCTCTAGAGTTCCTCTGTGGAGATTGGAGAACCTTCCAGAAGGACAAACATCTCTGCAGCACTTCACCAATCAGGTCTTTATGGTAGAATGGCTAGATGGAAGACAGATGGGTCTATGTGCAGTTCACATAGACCCATCTTTGATAATGTGGTTTAATGAATACATGCAGGTCATGCTTGGAGTTTTCCAAAAGACACCTAAAGACTCTCAGACCATGAGAAACAAGATGATCTGGTCTGATGAAACCAAAATTGAACTATTTGGCCTGAATGCCAAGTGTCACATCTGCAGGAAACCTGGCACCATCTCTACGGTGAAGCATGGTGGTGGCAGCATCATGCTGTGGGGATGTTTTTCAGCTGCAGGGACTTGGAGACTAGTCAGGATTGAGGCAAAGCTTAACAGAGCAAAGTACAGAGAGATCTTTGATGAAAACCTGCTCCGGAGTGCTCAGGACTTCAGACTGAGGCGAAGGTTCACCTTCCAACAGGACAACGACCCTAAGCACACAGCCAAGACAACGCATGAGTGGCTTTGGGACAAGTCTGTGAATGTCCTTGAGTGGCCCTGCCAGAGCCCGGACTTGAACCCAATCGACATCTCTGGAGAGACCTGAAAATAGCTGTGCAGCAACGCTACCCGTTCAACCTGACCGTATTTGAGAGGATCTGCAGAGAATAATGGGAGAAACTCCCCAAATACAGGTGTGCCAAGCTTGTAGCATCATACCCAAGAAGACTCAAGGCTGTAACCACTGCCAAAAGTGCTTGAACAAAGTACTGAGTAAAGAGTCTGAATACTTGTGTAAATGTGATATTTCAGTTTTGAATTTTTTATAAATTTGCAAAAATTAAATAAAATATGTTTTTGCTTTGTCATTATGGGGCATTGTGTATAGATTGATGAGGGGAAAAACTATTTAATCCATTTTAAAATATGGCTGTAACATAACAAAATGTGGAAAAAGTCAAGGGCTCTGAATACTTTCCGAATGCACTGTAAATCATGACGGATTTGCGGACTATCCACTTTGTTAGACCAGATGTGTTTAATGTGTGCCACTCTGGTCAATGAAACATTCTGCGTTCCATTGACTCCTTTACTGCATCTTTTGCACTACCTATGAGTTTAACAGTAAAATTGCCACATTTACAGGTTCAAAGCCTGTCATATTTCCATGTGTGCTGCTGCTGTATTGTGGTCATTCGGTCAGCTAAAATGTACAAATGACATTATGCTATAGACTTCTGATTATTCACTGTTAAGGGTTCATAAACATTTTCCATGACTTTTGCCAAATTTTCATGACTATTACAATAGGCTACATGAAAAAGTAAGAATTATTGACACTGGAAGGCTGCTGTGTCTGATCCCATGTAGACTTACTATCTCCTGCCGTTGTGCCCTTGATCAAGGCACTTAACCTCCCACAAAGTAGAACTGCACTGTTAATCACATGTTGTCGACATGTGGTCAACCCTCCATCTGGAGAGCTCCTGGGCACACAGGCTTGGCTTTTGATCCAGCCCTGAAACACTAAAGTCTGCTTATCAAGGTCCTGTTGAGCAGCTGATGTTCAGGCTACACTGTGGTTAGACCAGGGCTTGAACAAAAGCCTGCACACCCAGTATGTAGCTATCCTGGAGGATGGTTGCCATCCTTGATATAAATTATTGCAAAATTACAACCAAATACTTTTGTCTTTATAAAATGATTCCCTCATTCAATGAACCCGCGATCAAATGGATACGGTAGGCTACTTGAAAGCAAGGTATCTTACTCTATTATTTTTTACCACAAAGCAAATTTCAGGTCTGCTGTGCGCAAACTTGAATATTATGAAAATTCTGTGCAACTTCCAGTGAGAGTTTACTGTGAACATTGAGGCTGTACCCGCTTTAAGTTCGTTTTAAGTTCGTTTTAGCTCAAGTAGGCTACTGTGGCTATTTGATGATAATGTAGGCCAACCAGAGTGGCCTACCAACAAAAACAATGGAGAAAATGCATCCCATAACATTTTAACATGGAAATAGCTGTTCTATCATTCAGCCTACATTAGCAGCCAATGTGTGGTGCTCAATATAGGCCTACATTCCATGGGACTTTTGAAAAAAACAAACATGCAAGGCTTGACATTAACCTGTTCATCCACTTGTCCTTCAGACAAAGAGGTGACTGCAAATGTTGTTGTGGTGTTTGATGCAAGAAACCCCTTTACAAAATAAAATGCATCATTACCATTATTACAGAGAATCAGACAAATGATGCTACCCTCTGCCTATTGGTCCTGAGTGGCGCAGCGTTCTATGGCACTGCATCTCAGTGCAAGAAGAGTCACTACAGTCCCTGGTTTGAATCCAGGCTAAATCACATCCGGCCGTGATTGGGAGTCCCAAAGGGCGGCACACAATTGGCCCAGCGAAGAATTTGTTCTTAACTGATTTGAATCAAATACGCTTAGTTAGCTATAGTTAACAATCGAGATAATTGCTACAAGTTATGTTTTGAATTGGTGATCTAGTTAGAATGCCTGCTGCTGGAATGTCGCACTCTCTCCTCCGGCAATGGCCCACTCGCACTAGCTCACACGCAGCACAAACAGACATGCACTGAAAGGTCATTCCGATAATGGGTGATATGTAGATTTTTAAGTGATTGATCATATTTGAAAGTTTGCCTTCATGTATTACATGAACAAAAAATATGAAACTAATTCCCATGATTTTTCATGAACTTACAAACCCTTATTTGACAACTTGGAAAAGCATGCACATTCAGGTTGGCAAATGTTCTATCTGCACAATCTTGAGCAGCCTACTGTCAAGCACAGATTCACAGACTAGCAGCAAATAAACTTGAAATAAAAGCGTTGCATTGCTATTCAATGCAGATTCGGCCTTCATGCCACTTTGATAAACTTTTTTGGCCTTGTGTGTGAATCTGGGCCTGCAATAGGCAACTTTGTTTTAAAAAGGAGCCGGTACTTTATTCCCAAAACATTTGAAGTACCGGTAAGGCAATCCTGACAGCTCCAAGTCAAGCACTTCCTAGAGAGGAGAGTATCTTTATGGCAAAACAGACACACACACACACCACTTGATCCAGCTACCGTATAAGGGGAACGGAGAGCTGCAGGTGCAGTCATCATCATAGTGTGTCATCTGTCTTCTCTTTTCTATTCACATTTGAATCATTTACACCATAGGAGACGGACAGTTCCACCACCAGCACTCCACTGGATCAGACCCTGGTCTCTCTCTCTCTCTCTCTCTCTCTCTCTCTCTCTCTCTCTCTCTCTCTCTCTCTCTCTCTCTCTCTCTCTCTCTCTCTCTCTCTCTCTCTCTCTCTCTCTCTCTCTCTCTCTCTCTCTCCTCCTCTCTACCTCCATCTCTCCTCACAGGGCCATCTGGGTCTGCTCCTCTCAACTATTCATCCATTCAGCCTCAGCCCCTCCACTCCGCTTACCAGCTGTCTGGGCACACTGAATTAGAGACAAAGGACCCCGCACAGAGAGACAGAGACGTTGAGATGGAGTGAGCGAGGGAGAGACAGATCGAGAAGGAGACGAGAAAGGAAGGAAGGATGCAGAGGGAGAAAAGGGAGAAGGAAGGAGACGAGAAAGGAAGGAAGGATGCAGAGGGAGAAAAGGGAGAAGGAGACGAGAAAGGAAGAAAGGATGCAGAGGGAGAAAAGGGAGAAGGAGACGAGAAAGGAAGGAAGGATGCAGAGGGAGAAAAGGGAGAAGGAAGACGCAGCCGTCTATGATCCGAAATCCCAAAAGGCCTCTATTATACTTGTAATACGTCATCACTTGATTGATATGAGGTCTCCTATGGTGTAAATGATTCAAATATGAATAGAAAAAAAGAAGACAGATGACACACTATGTCTTACAATGACTGCACCTGCAGTCTCTCCGTTCCCCTTATACGGCAGCTGGATCAAGTGGTGTGTGTGTGCGTTTGTCTGATCTATTCGTCTCCCAGGAATAGCTCCAGAACCCCCCACCCAATCCCACAGGAGGAGTGGTGAGAAGAGAGATCATCCACTATATAAAGCTTACATTGCTGACTAAGATGGGCGCCCTGCTCTTCTCTCTATCCCTCCATCTGTCCCCCAGTCGCCATCTCTGCCTCCCTCCATGCGCACCTTGCCACTTGCTCTCCTCCTCCACTATGGCATTCTGTCCTCTCCCCTGACCCCTATTTCTCTGCCTGCCAGGTCATTTCCTCTCTCTCTAGCGTACTTCATCGACCTCTCACTCCCCCCCCCCCCTCTTTCCCGTGTTCTACCTCTCTCTGTGAATCTCTCACTTACAGTTCTATTGTTTGAATTCATGAATTAAGTCAGTGGAAAATGTGCCTGGAAGGACGAACGCACGCACACACACTTACACACACGCACGGGCACAGAAACACTCCTCTGAAAAGGTCCGAGCGGCCACCGCCCAGCCAGACAGATAAACCCCACAGTCCAGTGTGGCTGGCATGTGAGAACACACAAATCTACGAGAAACAACCTGACATACTGTTGAGCTGTAACACATGGGTGTCTGACATGTTGTTTGACAGACGTGCCACATGTGTGTTTGGACAGAGAGAATATCTACACGGACAGGGTACACCACCATGGCACCATACTATTTCATATGGTTTACTACTGACAAACAGTTACTCAATACCTAGCCAAGGTTATGTCATTATTGCAATGGCATAATACAGAGGTGTAAAGAGGCCAATGTAAACAACCCTAGCCTTGCCTTGCGATGCATTGTCAACGACGCTAACCTGTTGTGTCGCATCTCTCGTCTCTTCCTCTCTCTTTCTGCCCCTCTCAAGCACACAGGCACACACGCACACTGGCGAACACACACGCACACACATTAGCATGCAACCACACACCCTGGCAACAGTGCGGTGTGCATCGGTAGTGAAGACAACAGCTCATAGCAGCCCTCCAGACTCCACCATCACACTGCGGCACTGGGAAAGCACTCTTCGCTCTTTCTCTCCTCTCTCGTTCCCTCCCTCCCAATCCCTTTCAAATCCTCTCTGATCCCCCTCTCCCTACTCGCTGCACCTCTACCACCTGCTGCAGACCTTTTCTTTGCTCTCCTCGCCCTAACCTGCATGAATTATGAATCACGCATCCTTTCCATTCCACTCACATTTACCCTCATTCCAACACGCACACACACATGCAAACACATATACAGTACATACAGTGCATTCAGAAAGTATTCAGACCCCTTGACTTTTTCCACATTTTGTTACGTTACAGCCTTATTCTAAAATGTAATTAAATGTTTTTTTTCCCTCATCAATCTACACACAATACCCCATAAATAAAAACGGAAATATCACATTTACATAAGTATTCAGACCCTTTACTCTGTACCTTGTTGAAGCAACTTTGGCAGCGATTAGTCTCGAGTCTTCTTGGGTATGACACATCACCGTAGGGATTGTGCCAGGTTCCCTCCAGACGTGACATTTGTCTCCAGACGTGTGCTTCATTTTTTTGTTTACAACTTTCTCATAGGGAATCATGTTACAAAACAGGTCGTGGGGGACACAAGATGCTTGCTAACGGGTTTTGGAATATTGACAAGTTGCAGTTGGGATACAAATGCTCTTTGATCATCTCAAGTCTCAAGTTGCCCAATGAAGTGGCAGACTTGAGTGAGTGACACTACCAAACACATCAGCAAGTGGCCACTCCATAAGGGGCTTAGGGCCAAGGGTTAGTTCAACATAACATTGGCAACATGTTCTTTTATGTAAACAAGTCTGAGGCGCTGTGTAATGGGCAGGTCTGTCTAAAAGTTATGGGAGCTATGATTGGATAAAGTGCGTGCAGCTGATAGAGTGCGATAAGCACAGCTGCTTCTCTCATGCTAGTACCACTAGGCAAGTGGGGATGATCGTAATCCATACTCAATCCTAAATCTGGACGAACTCACTTACAAAACTCAGTTTTGAACAAGAATTACTTTGACCAAAATGATCATATTTACACAATTTTGACACTATAATTTTGGCATCGGTGCCACATAAGCCGTTTAAAACCAGATAAGTTGGTTCTAAGGGACAGTTGACCTTTAACATCCCTTTATGATTAGGGTCATGTATAAAAATGCTAGCCAGGCCCAGTTGCCCATGATTTTGGCTGACATAGGATGACAGTGCCCCCACCCAAGCAAAACATATACAGTGGGGCAAAAAAGTATTTAGTCAGCCACCAATTGTGCAAGTTCTCCCACTTAAAAAGATGAGAGGCCTGTAATTTTCATCATAGGTACACTTCAACTATGACAGACAAAATGGGAGGGGGGGAATCCAGAAAATCACATTGTAGGATTGTTAATGAATTTATTTGCTAATGGTGGAAAATAAGTATTTGGTCAATAACAAAAGTTTATCTCAATACTTTGTTATATACCCTAATGCCCTTGCTGATGGAAGGAGGTTTTCACTCAAAATCTCACGATACATGGCCCCATTCATTATTTCCTTTACACGGATCAGTCGTCCTGGTCCCTTTGCAGAAAAACAGCCCCAAAGCATGATGTTTCCACCCCCATGCTTCACAGTAGGAATTGTGTTCTTTGGATCCAACTCAGCATTCTTTGTCCTCCAAACACGACAAGTTGAGTTTTTACCAAAAAGTTATATTTTGGTTTCATCTGACCATATGACATTCTCCCAATCTTCTTGTGGTTCATCCAAATGCTCTCTAGGAAACTTCAGACGGGCCTGGACATGTACTGGCTTAAGCAGGGGGACACGTCTGGCACTGCAGGATTTGAGTCCCTGGCGGCGTAGTGTGTTACTAAAATTACAGGCCTCTCTCATCTTTTTAAGTGGGAGAACATGCACAATTGGTTGCTGACTAAATACTTTTTTGCCCCACTGTATATATTCTAATATAAAAAAAATGAATAATATACTTCAAACTACATCTCGTATTTGAAGTATTTCTTAAGTATACTATAAATATAATATCATTACACTTCAATACACTTATTAAAAGTGTACTTTAAATGATAGTATATTTATAGTATACTAAAATATTGAAAAAACTATCATTTAAAGTACACTTTTAGTTAGTATATTGAAAAATGATGATAGTTTTTTCAATATTTTAGTATACTATAAATATACTATCATCATTTTTCAATATACTAACTAAAAGTGTTCTTTAAATTAATATTGTTTCATTCTTTAAGTATATGTTCACTATCATTAAACTTAAACACATTCATTAAATATGTACTTCAATTTCAACACATTAATTGTACTTTATTATATTAATTCAAAATACACAGAGTTGTTTTTAAATTGAAGCACAGATTTTTTTGGGGGGGGCAACTCTGCTTGTGAGTGATCAAGTACACTATAAGTATACAGTGCCTTGCAAAAGTATTCATACCCCTTGGATTTCTTCACATTTTATTACGTTAAAAAGTGGGATTAAAATGTATTTAATAGTCATTTGTTGTCAACAATAAACTCTAAAAAGTATTCAGTTGCTTTGTTTAGACAAGCCTGAAAATAATTCAGGAGTAAAATTTGGCTTAACAAATCACAGACTATGTTACATGTGTTAAATAATATGGGTTGACATGATTTTTGTATGACTAACCCTTCCCCTGTCCCGCATCCATACAATATATGTAAGGTCCCTCAGTCAAGTATTGCATTTCAAGCACAGATTCAACTACAAAGACCAGGGAGCCTTTTGAAAGCCCCATAAAAGGGCAGTTATTGGTAAGTTAAGTTAATAATCAAGTTAATAATGATGCTGTGCATTATGTATTAAACCACCCAGACACAAAGATACAGTCGGCCTTCTGAACTGAGCAGGACAGGAATGAAACTGCTCAGGGATGTTACCATGAGGCCAATGGTGAGTTCAATGTCTATGATGGGAGAAAACTGAAGATGGATCAACAACATTGTAGTGACTCCACAATCATGATTTAAATGAAATACTGAAAATAATAATTCAAATATACAGAATAAGAATATTCCAAAACATGAATATTGTATGCAACAAGGCACTAAAGTAATACAGCAAAACAAAGGGGCCTAAATGTAAAGCCTTATGTTAACTGGGGAGTTTTTCCGGATAAAAATAAATGGGATGGAGCTAAGCACAGGCAAAATCCTAGAGGAAAACCTGGTTCAGTCTGCTTTACAACAGACACGGGGAAGGGAATTCACCATTCAGCAGGACAATAACCAAGGCCAAATCTACACTGGTGTAAGAATATTTTGAAGATAAATACACAACACAGACCAGAGGTCAAGAGGGAATTAACGATCAATGGAAATAGTTGTTTTTCTGTAATAGGGAATTAATGATTCATGGATCAGAGACATAGGAGGAATTTCAGTACAGGACTCATAGCTATATGGCATGTTCTCATTGGTCCAAATTGTCTATACAGTGAGCCTGAAATAGCCCCCACTGAGGACAGGGGGGAATGAACATCTACCTCTCAACATAACATTTATGATTTGTCCTCTATTAATGAACTTATTTTTCTCCACCTGATTTTCCTTGGGGTCTGTGTTATTGAAGAGTAACATCAACTGCTAACACTTGGTGCCGTGACCCGGATGAATTGGTCTTGAACAACAACAAGGAAAAACTCATCAACTGTGTGTTGATCCATGGGAAAGAGAGAGAGATGGCTGAGCACAACCCATGGGGGTCAACTCTTGATCTCCTGATTGACTGCTAACATATTGCTGGGTGAGTCTAGACCGATATCATTTAAAATAACCAAATCAGGTTCAAATTAGTGCATGCAATGAGTGATACGTATCTGTGATGTATACGGTTCGAGTCCTTCGTTCTGTTACAGGGTTAGGCCGTTGTTTGCTCTGTTAGGGGTTTGAATCCTCTGTTACAGGTTTGTTCAATCTCTATCATAGGGGCTCGAATCCTCTATTAAAGCTTTTAGTCCTTTTTGTTAAAGCCCTAGCAGTTAAATAAGCCATAATTGGTTAAGGGTGGGAAACCTTCTTGTTGCATGGAAGTGAGTTGCTAGTTGAGTAGCCATTTTTACACGTGTGGGTAATGTAAGCCTTGTGAGCATTCAACAAGCTTTTGAACACAAGTTTTATGGGTAACCCGGCCCTACAGAAACGACTTGTGTTCTACAAGATACGGTTATAGAGGTCATAGTCCTCAAAAGGGGGTATACATATATATTGGAGTTAAATAAATATATAAATTATACAACCTTCGAAGTTAATGTAATGCCATTATTAAGTGAGAAAACCATTCTAGAAAAGGGCGGAACAGCCCCTCTGGATGTGAACATAAAAAATATTTTGAATACACTGTCTAGTGATATGAAGAACCATTTCAAAGTAGAGAAGTGTAGGCAAGAGAAAGAAATATTCTGTCATTGTTGACAACGATGGACTATGGAATCTGTCTGATATACAAAAAGCTTGGGGGAAAAAAACAGAGAATGTCTAACTCGTTGACAAAAACACGATGGTCTTTAACTGTATTAGTTGAAATCAGAAAAGGGGAGGATAAATTATTTATTGATAACCGTGATAGGACATTGCAGAGAGTTAAAGAGAGTTTGAGGGTTCCTGGTGAAAGGCTCTGGGGCATCCACAAGACATGGGTATGAAGACATGGGGCCATTTGAAGCATTATAAAAAAAACTATACAATCTACATCCTTATGATGGGTTACAGTTATTAGCCTCTGTTTTGAACAACCGTGAGCATGGTGTACTTGAAGAGAAGGTTTACAGAGCTGTGAGTGGTGAAGAGCAAGATGTGGCCGATGGATGGAGAGCCATACATGTTTCCCTTAAGGGCCTGACCAATGCAACCACCAATTGGGGAGAGAAAACCAAATGTGTTCAAAAACCAAAATAACAGTTTGTTGAATTTGAAGAGAGGTTTAGAGCAGAGGTGGTTAGACACAGTGGGTTACCCGGCATGGAAGATGAAGATGCACTCAACTCCTCCAAAAATGGGGCCATCACACATCAGTTGATGCAATCCATACAGGATTATTTGTGAAAAACATTTGTTTCCACAACTACTGACTGGTAGAGACAATCTATGGAGACATCATCGACAGGCTGTCACGACTGGACAGAGACATCAATCAAAACAATAAACCGGCTGTTATCAGAGTTGTGCAGGTTTCCCAGTGAAACCAACAACATTATCCGTTCTGCAGAAGAGAAACCGGGTGTATGTCATTATTGCAGGATTTCTGGTCACTGTGGCAAGGAGACTGTCGGAAAAGAAAATGTGTCCTTATGAGGAATAAACAGGAGAAGGTCTGTTTAAGGTGGCGGAATTGGTGGCTGAAGGAAACAGCTAATATCAGCTAACAGCTAATATCGACTCAAGGTATGCTTTTGGTTTTACCCATGATTTTGGACAAACATGGTAAAACAGAGGATTCATGACATCACTGGGAGCTCCTGTGAAGAATGGACCAGAGGTGATGGCTCTACTGAATGCTCTCCAGTTACCTAGACAAGTTAAATTTTGAAAATGAATGCACAAATCGCGTGGCGAGAGAGAGAGACTTTCAAAGATGCATCAAGAAGGGATAGCATGGCAGGATGCATTGCCTACGGTGTTATGTAGTATACGGGCAACACATAACAAAACCCCCAGGCTTGAGTCCATTTGAAGTCATCACAGGTCGACCCATGTCACTACCAGACACGTTAGGTTTGAGAAAAGCAGATGTTCACTTTATGAGTGACACCATGCTTAACTATTGCATACAACTCTCTAATGCAGTAGGGGAAGCAGACAGACAAGTAAAAGACTCCTGAGGGGGGACATGACGTAGTGTCAGGACAGTGGGTGATGGGAAGGAAGGCCAAAATGGGCAGGTCCTTATCAAGTTTTGCTCATAATGAGCTCAGCTGTGAAAGTCAAGGGAAAATCACGGTGGATAAATGTCATTCATTGCAAGGTTGTCCATTTTGATGACAAAGCGGAGCCTGGAGAATAAAGGACTGATTGATTAGCAATCGGGGGCCGATCTCAGGTGAAGAAGCATAGTAAGATAATCAGCTACCTTCAGAAGCTGAAGCAATTTCCCAAGGACTGTACCTGAAACGATACAAGATCACCGGTGAAGTGTTCATTAGAGAAGTCCTTATCAACCAGTGGAACGGAAGAAGAATTCCTCACTACCAGCAGACTGTCAGAACATCATTTCTAATAGTTATTATCTATGTGGGACTGACACCAGTGTGGAAGAGCTGGTCACTTTTAAAGGACTTGGTGAATAACAATGATTTATTTTGTGAGTTTCCTCCTAATACAGGGTGTGGTAGGAATCGTAAGGGACATCATTGCACCTGTTAACACTTATTTTCTATAACTTTCCTTGAAATCTATTTCTTATTGCAACAGCAAGTAGAATATGCCCTTTGTGTTGGGAGTTTGGGAGTTGTAGCGATGAGACAAGATAGTAGCTACTAAAACAATTGGATACCACGAAATTGGGGAGAAAAAGGGGTAAAATTCAACAAACAAAAAAACTCACACACAAAAAAAGAAATGCAAGGTGTTTCATGTAAATGATTTTATGCTTACTGCTAATGTATTTTATACTGTCTATTTCTTCATGTTTTATATTTTTTAAATGGTCTAGGGGGGAGTGTAAGAATATTTTGAAGATAAATACACAACGCAGAGGACTAGAGGTCATGAGGGAATTAACAAACAATGGAAATAGTGTTTTTCTGTAATAGGGAATTAATGATTCAGGGGTCAGAGACAATTTCAGTCCGGGACTCATAGCTACATGGCAAGTTCTCATTGGTCCAAATTGTCTATATGTTGAGCCTGAAATGGGATACTTGTTATCTGGCCATTGGCCCAATTCTATTGCCAGAAATTCTAATTGGTCACCCACAGGCTAGGGTTGGGGGGGATAAAACTACATCCTGTCTCTTTGTTCTGTGGAGAGAATCACTGAGAACAGGGGAGAATGAACATCTACCTCTCAGCATGACATATATGATTTGTCCACTTTGAATAAACCTATTTTTCTCCCCCTGATTTGCCTTTGGGTCTGTGTTATTGAAGATGAATATTAACTGCTAACATTGGAGTTTCTTACCAAGAAGATAGTAAATGTTCCTGAGTGGCCAAGTTACAGTTTTGACTTAAATCTGCTTGAGCTCCAACATCCTGACAGATCTTGAAGAATTGTGAAAATATAAAGTACTAATCATGCACAATCTAGGTGTGTAAAGTTCTTAGAGTCTTACCCAAGAAGATTCACCACTGTAATCGCAGCCAAAGGTGTATCTAGTATGTATGGACTCAGGGAGATGAAAACTTATGCAACGACTATATTTTAGTTATTTAATATCTATCAATCTTTTCAACAAATGTTTTTTTTTAATCTTCCACTTTAATCCCACTTTGTAAAAACAAACAGTGAATAAATCCAAAGGGTATCAATTTGTTTGCAAGGCATTGTAGTGTTAGTGCTAGTAATTTGTTTAGTACTTTCTGAATTACTTTTCAGAAGAGTGCAGAAAAAGTTGACAATGATAACGATTGTTTATTGCACAGCTGAGGAACATGCTTTCTGAGAGTATACTTTTTCATATCTCTAGAAAATATCCTTAAGTATACTTTCAAAAAAGCATATTTAACTTAAATGTCCACAAAATATATTTAAAGTATACTTTCAAAAATGCATGCGCAAAAAAATTGCATATTCCCCAGCATCCTTTTCTGCAGTTGAAGTTATGATTTATAATATGATATTGTTCCTCATATTTAGCTTATTCAAATGTTTTGATGTACATTTTCAAACTGAATAATGTTGTACCTTTAATTACACATTACACATGTTATTGAAATGTTAATTTATTACCGTAGTGTGAACAACTAAAGTGTGAAATCCCATTAGTGCACAATTCTGAAAAGTGTTACTTGTAAATTGCTGTTCTAGTCACAACTGCTTTGTAAATGGCATGTTAACATTGGCTGAGATAATGCCTTGGTCAATCAAGGTGACCTTTACATGGCTAATTACAATAGCTAATGTGCTTAATGAGTAGAAGTATGTTTGTGAAGATATACTTGAATCACTCTATAAATATTTTTTTTGTAAAGAAAATACAGGAATTGTAATTCTAATTTATGAGAAATATACTTAAAATGTACTTAAGATCTATTTGTTTTGCTCTTTAGCTAATATACTAAGATCATACTTATGTACAAAAGAGTGTACCTACTTCGATCATTTTTAATGTATTTAATATACTATACTAATCAAATACAAATAAAATTGATATTAAATGCATTAAATGTATTTTAAAATGTTCAACTGTAGATCAAATGTAGATTTAAATATAATATGTATTTCTACTTGGGCATCCACAGTGCACGAGTGGTCACAATGCTTTGATGAGCATGAAAACAATGCCATGGCCATCTCAGTCACCAGATCTCAACCCAATAGAACACTTATGGAAGATTCTGAAACAGCACCTGAGACCACGTTTTCCACTCCCATCAACAACAAAAACTAATTATGGAATTTCTCGCATCCCTCCAATAGTTACTCTAGAGTTCCAGACACTTGCAAAGTCTACACCAAGGTGCATTGAAGCTGTTCTGGCTCGTGGTGGCCCAACGCCCTATTAAGACACTTTACATTGGTGTTTCCTTTATTTTGGCAGTTACCTGTATATGATATGTACTGAATATTATGAATATGGATATGCACAGGTGTGTATGTGTTGGTGCCTTTGTTGGCGTTCGTGTGTATTGTAGGTGTGAGTGTGTGCATGGTTGGCAAACATTGCTACCAGAGAGAGAGACAGCTGAAGCTAGTATGGAGGATTACACTGTCAAGCATGCACTCCTCACCTCCTCTCCCTTTCAACCTCCCTTCAGAAACAGCTATGCTACGTTCACTAGCTGGTTTGATGTACGCAGCACCGCTTACGCCACGGGCAACCAAGTGAGACACAACCTTGTCAACAGGGTGTGCACAATTAGTGGGGCGGAATGAGGCCACTAGCACAGATAGGTAAGTACACAAACAAACATCACAAACAGCCTACACAGCACAGAGTAAATAGGCTGCTGTTATGGGTTAGAAGAATGGCATTGCACAGCCTCGTCCAGCCAGTTAGGAGAGTCCAGTTTGAGGTCACGGGTGAACTGGGAGAGGTGCACTAGGGCCAGTGTGGTGGTTACTAAATTAAACCCTCTTCCTACTGATTAAATAGAGGGTTGTGACGTATCACACAACAGAGATGCAGCATAGTTTGACAATATCCAATATTTTGTTCCCAGTAACAGTGTACTGTAGCAACCCCTCTAGGGTTAACATGCCAAACGTGATTATGGTGTAGTGTCAAGACACATATGTACGATACAGGTTTTTGCCAATATACCATGATTAATTATCATTGAGATAATGGTCATGATCAACCTAATCACCATTCATTATCCCTGAGTGACCCTGCTCTGCCTGTTTGATGTGTTGTATGATGTCAGGCTGGATGGTGATTGACAGCTCGCTGGAGGTGCCTTTTAAGTCTTGACAATAGATCATCTCCAACTACACTTGCACACCTACAACATTATAAGAGCGTCTGCTAAATGACTTAAATGTAAATGTAAATTAGAAGCCAATGTGAGGACAAACCCCATTAGGTATGCTCAGTGGGCAGAGAGGCTAGCATCACTAGCGCTAACAGACAGACAGAGCTAAGAGCAAAACTGTGGTCAACCTGTTCCTGACAGCCAACAACTTCTTATTCACCGCCATCTAATCAACCTCTTTTAAATGAAGGGTTTGGTTTTATGTTTGACTTTTGTCTGAGGTGAACTAAGCTGCGTTTGCTAACCGTCTGTCACTGAAGAGGGGACCTTGCTGTGGATGTTATACTTTAACTGAGTTTATGTGACCGCACAGTTGAGTCTCTGGCTGCCATAAACAGAGCAGAAAGACAGGAGGCAGCCTTGGGGAAGGACAGGGCCATTCCATAACTGGGCCACGGGCAAGGCTCTGTGTGCCTGTGCATGTGTGGTACCTAGGGTCACTTGCCAAGACATTAAAGTGCCTACATTTACCATGAGCACACATGAGGGGCAGGCTGGCCCCTCAGACGTCCTCTTAAGAAATACTGCAGCTGTCAGTGAGAGAGACAGGAGTACAAGTAGAGAATTACAACTAAAGGTGCATCAACATTTACTCAGAGGAGCTCCAGAGAAGGGTGTGTGTGTTATACAGTCACACGAGGATATAAACAGACATGTAAAGGAGAATATAAACAAACATTTAGAGAAGCAATGTAAACTGTCCTTCACTCAACTATTTAGTGGCTCTTGTCAGTGGCACAGACAGACAGAAAAAAAGAAGGAAAAAAACCAGCAGATTGTCCAGCAGCAGCACACAATGCCAGCCAGCGTAATCCTGTCCATTGGGAGTAGAGCTGGGCGATATATCAAATTCATTTCAATGGATGTTTTTGCGCGATATTCTGCTTGTTCTCATGTTGTATTTTTCGTCCCGTCTCCTTCGCTCCTCTGTGCACCCTTCCATTTACACCAGAGATCTGTATATAATGACAAGACGCACGTACTCCACCCTAACAATGGGAGTCGCCCCAAAGGGGGAATGCAGGCGACATGTTTAGGTCCAAAATAAGCCCATAGAAACTCATTGGCCTTATTTTGGACAGAT
Organism: Oncorhynchus gorbuscha; assembly: GCF_021184085.1. Taxonomy (NCBI): domain Eukaryota; kingdom Metazoa; phylum Chordata; class Actinopteri; order Salmoniformes; family Salmonidae; genus Oncorhynchus; species Oncorhynchus gorbuscha. Next base: position 64,757,276 of record NC_060178.1, read on the forward strand.
ATTAGCGCTTCGCCTCTTACTCAATGGTTTACACACACACCGTGCCCCTCCCCCCTGCCTCTCATACCAACAAAGTTGAGAGATCACATCTTCCTCTCTGGCAAGCGGTTTCAGAAATGAGGTAGGCCACTTGATTTCAACATCTGAACAAAGTGAACAGGCTTGCATGCTGTTTAAACAGTTGCAGATGAACAGAAGGGTGTGTTCATAACAATTCCACTGTTCAACCCTGTCAGCTAGCAAATACATCCAAGTTGTCTAAACTTGAAATGTAAAGATTAACTGGCTAATCACTAGCACATGGGCTTGAGAGATTGTTGATGAGGCCGGTGTTCATTTTCTATAATGCCTGCTACAAGAAGTTAGTCATTATTAGTGAATGTGCCTTATGCATGGTTCTAGATACATTTGTAACAGAAAGGGCATTTTCATAGACAGATTTGAACGCCAGATCAGTGATTATTGCAAAAAAAAAAGCAGGTTTAACTATTTTGATGAAATAATTACATTATTTGTGGGTCTTGTGGTTTTGGAAGGCTTATATTTATCCTACCTTCACACGAGCCCTGAAGTCATTAGATTATTGCTGACTGTTTAAATGCTGTGTATTTGACCTTTCATTTTACAACTGTGCTAATTTAGAGTAGAAGTAGTGTTAGCCCAGGTCACAGCAGACGGCCAGATGGCCATATGAACTGAGCCATCCAAACAGCACAGCAACCACTTAAACCGCATTATTTAACCGTTTGGTAAGTAGGGCCCAGAATGAAAATAAATCACACCAAAATTCTCCATGGCCTATACTACAGTACTTACTATCAATGGTAACTAAGTTTTTTTTAACCTTTATTTCACTTGGCAAATCAGTTAAGAACAAATTATTATTTACAATGACAGCCTACACCAGCCAAAACACACTGGGTCAATTGTGCACCGCCCTATGTGACTCCCAATCACGGCCAGTTGTGATACAGCCTGGATTCAAACCAGGGTGTCTGTAGTGACGCCTCCAGCACCGAGATGCAGTGCCTTAGACCGCTGTGCCGCTCGGGAGCTATACTATATGCTCAAATATTTGTATTATTTTATACTAATACAATTGTTTAACGAGTAATAAAATGAAATCTAAAAAGGGGTAAAAATGATTGGCACCTCTGTTTTCAATACTCCAGCACCCTCCCACTAAGAGGATAACAACACTGAGCAATTTTCTAAAATGTTTTATGAGGTTGGAGAACACATTGGGAGGGATCTTAGACCATGCTTCCATACAGAATCCTTCACAGGCCCTTGATATCCTTTGTCTGTTCTTATGGACAGCCCTCTTCAATTCAAACCACAGGTTTTCAATGGGGTTCAAGTCCCGAGACTGAGATGGCCATTGTAAAATGTGGATTTTTTTGGTCAATTATCAATTTATTTGTGGATTTTGATTAATGATTGAGGTTATTGTAATAAAGGTTTAAAAAAAATTGTCTTGCTGGACAATAACCTGTGTGTCAGCCTCCTGGCAGAGGCAACCAGATTTTTGGCTAAAATGTCCTGGAAGCAAAATAGCCCCATAACATCAAAAATCCACCCACCACCATATTTTACCGTAGGTATGAGGTACTTTTCAGCATATGCTTCTGTTTTTCCACAACAAACTCGCCACTGGTGTGCGTGGCCAAAGAGCTCTATTTTCATGTCATTTGACCGTAGCACCAGTTCCAATCCAAGTGTCAATGCCGTTTATCAAACTCCAGGCAGTGCTATGGTCAGATGACATGAAAATAGAGCACTTTGGCCACCCTCCCAACATGTTCGCCAATCTCATAAAACATTTTAGAAAAAGGCTCAGTGTTGTTACCCGCGCAATGCTAGAGTATTGAAAACAGGGGTGCCAATAATTTTGACCCCTGTCATTTTTGGGGATTTTTTAAAAATGACTTGTTAGACAAAATCTCTTTCTCTGGGCAATTGTATTAGTATAAAATAACCCCCCCCAAAAAAAAAATTGCATACAATATAGCTCAGTATTTGTTTTATTTATTTTTATTTTTTGCTCATCGTTATCAAGGGGGCCAATAATTATGGATGTGATTGTATATATTTCGTGATTTCTGTATAGTGTCTGGTGTGATAGATCAAATAAAGGCCAGACTAGGTCTAGGACACAGTAGCAGTGGTAGTAGAGCTGCTCATTGCCAGACGACAGGTTGATTGAGGGTGTCACAGCAGGTCTCTGTGATCAGGCTGGGATTATCCTGTTCCATGCCTCAGAGGCTCAGAAAAGCCACAACCATTGCCTGGTCTGGCAGGCTCACTATATAACACAGGTACCTACTACTGCATTACAGACGACACTTGACATAGAAACCACTACCATCCACAGAGAGAGGCAGGGGGAGGGAGAGTGATAGTGAGAGAGGGAGGGATAAAGATAAAGACATTGGAAGAGAGAAAGTCAGCTTGGTTAATGCATTACTGTCACCCTGATCCGAGCGTGTGCATGTACATGCGCACACACACACACCTCCACACCCAGAGGAACAATTCAGCACGCTTTTCAGGAAGGGACTTGATTCCTCAGGGTAGTCTGACACAGAGCTGGCAGAGTCACACTCACATCACTAACAACCACGTTACAATACTGCAGTACTTTAAACTGCCACACACACACACACAAACGTGCACACACGCACACACACACACATTTAGCTTCAAAGTAAAGGCAATGGAGTGGGTGGGCAGAATAAGACAGAGAGCTGTGTACAGTACCTGTTGACAGATTGATAACTTCCATTATTTCCTCCCTGTCTTTGTTCTCCATATGTCTCTGTGGGGTGGATGTGCTCCAATAGAATCCCATTTTTGTCTGATAAGACAATGTGTCTTTGATTCCAACGTCTTAGTCTTAGAGGAAGCAAAAAGAAAGTAGCAAACACAAATCCAGCCATTCTTCATACTGACGCCGGGGATAAGGACACAAAGTTCTGCAGTGTGTGGTGCTTATTAATTCTGCCTTAATCCAGGGTGACATCATACAACACATCCAGGGTGACATCATACAACACATCCAGGGTGACATCGTACAACACATCCAGGGTGACATCGTACAACACATCCAGGGTGACATCATACAACACATCCAGGGTGACAACACATCCAGGGTGACATCGTACAACACATCCCAGTACAACACATCCAGGGTGACATCATACAACACATCCAGGTGTGACATCCAGGGTGACATCATACAACACATCCAGGGTGACATCATACAACACATCCAGGGTGACATCATACAACACATCCAGGGTGACATCGTACAACACATCCAGGGTGACATCGTACAACACATCCAGGGTGACATCGTACAACACATCCAGGGTGACATCGTACAACACATCCAGGGTGACACATCCAGGGTGACATCGTACAACACATCCAGGGTGACATCGTACAACACATCCAGGGTGACATCGTACAACACATCCAGGGTGACATCCAGGGTGACATCAACACATCCAGGGTGACATCGTACAACACATCCAGGGTGACATCGTACAACACATCCAGGGTGACATCGTACAACACATCCAGGGTGACATCGTACAACACATCCAGGGTGACATCGTACAACACATCCAGGGTGACATCGTACAACACATCCAGGGTGACATCGTACAACACATCCAGGGTGACATCGTACAACACATCCAGGGTGACATCGTACAACACATCCAGGGTGACATCGTACAACACATCCAGGGTGACAGTACAACACATCCAGGTGACATCGTACAACACATCCAGAGTGACATCGTACAACACATGGACTGAATCCAGTGACATCGTACAACACATCCAGGGTGACATCGTACAACACATCCAGGGTGACATCTACAACACATGGTGACAGTCATTCGTACAACACATCCAACATTGGACTGAACAGTGGATTGCATCTAACACACAACACACGGAAAGAAGCACAATACAAACCTGAGGTTTAGGATACACAAATCAGACTACATTTTGACTCAAATATAGAAGAAAAAAAACTCTGATCTTATATGACAATTCTAACAGAAGTAATCAATCAGACCCAGTCTAATGCAATACAGTATAATGTAATGTAGTATAACTGTAATTTAATGTCCCTAGTGCTGAAATATATATATATTTTTAATTATTATTACAACACAACTAATTGACGTTGGTTCAATTACTTGAATTCCATTTATGATTATGTTTTTTTGTGAGCTCAATGTGCTGTTTCTCTATCAAGCTCACCAGAGACATCAAATCAAGAACAATCTGTGGGATACTGTAGGGAGTTGTAGTTTTCAATAATTAAATATTAAATATTACCTAGTTCAGTGCAGAAAACATGGTAATTAACTACAATGACCGGAATCCATTGCGCTTGTTCTTCCCGGCTCCGCACACAGACCACATGAGAGAGGAATGTACACAACACAGAGACGAGAGGCATAGAGACAGTTCATGAGGTAGGTCTACCCGATTGATAGTTGTAGCAGTCTTGAAAGTATGCCTTAAGAACTACTAAAATAGTGATTTAGTCAGACAGCTCTGCAGCATGTGCAGTTACTATCTCGTTAACCATCTACTAGCCTAATTAAATATTATGACTCGTTGGGGAGAACAGAGATACCGTTAGATGGTTGTCTGGCTGCTATTGCCTGAGCAGAGAAGAGATGATGACTTTGAATAACTTAAATAACAAGAAAGAGAAAATAAAATCACAAGAAAATATATACAGTACCAGTCAAAAGTTTGGACACACCTACTCATACCTTGGAGTGGCTTCTGTCTGGCCACTCTACCATAAAGGCCTTATTGGTGGAGTGCTGCAGAGATGGTTGCCCTTCTGGAGCTCTGAACTCTGGAGCTCTGTCAGAATGACCATTGGGTTCTTGGTCACCTCCCTGACTATGGCCCTTCTCCCCCAATTGCTCAGTTTGGCCAGGTGATCAGCTCTAGGAAGAGTTATTGGGGACCTTCAATGCTGTAGAAATGTTTTTTTTTTTTACCCTTGCCCAGATCTGTGCCTTGACACAATCCTGTCTCGGAGCTCTATCGACAATTCCTTTGAACTCATGGCGTGGATCTTGCTCTGACATGCACTGTCAAATGTGGGATCTTACATAGACAGGTGTGTGTCTTTCCAAATCATGTCCAATTAATTGAATTGAACACGTGGATTCCAATCAAGTTGTACAAACATCTCCAGAATGATGAATACTTACAGCACCAGTCAAAAGTTTGGGCACACCTACTCATTCAAGGGTTTTTCTTTATTTTTACTATTTTCTGCATTGTAGAATAATAGTGAAGACATCAAAACTATGAAATAACACATATGGAATCATGTAGTAACCAAAACAGTGTTAAATCTAAATATATTTTATATATATTCAAAGTAGCCAACCTTTACCTTGATGACAGCTTTGCAAACTCTTGGCATTCTCTCAACCAACTTCACCTGGAAAGCTTTTCCAACAGTCTTGAAGGAGTTCCCACATATTTTGAGCACTTGTTGGCTGCTTTTCCTTCACTCTGCGGTCCAAACTCATCCCAATCCATCTCAATTGGGTTGAGGTCAGGTGATTGTGGAGGCCAGGTCATCTGATGCAGCAGTGCATCACTCTCCTTCTTGGTCAAATAGCCGTTATACAGCCTGGAGGTGTGTGGGTTATTATCCTGTTGGAAAACAAATAGTCCCACTAAGCGCAAACCAGATAGGATCACGTATTACTGTAGAATGCTGTGGTAGCCATGCTAGTTAAATGTGCCTTGAAATCACTGACAGTGTCACCAGCAAAGCATACCCACACCATCACACCTCCTCCTCCATGCTTCACGGTGGGAACAACAAATGCGGAGATCATCTGTTCACCTACTCTGCGTCTCACATAGACACGGCGGTAAGAACCAAACATTTCAGATTTGGACTCATCAGACCAAAGGACAGATTTCCACTGGTCTAATGTCCATTGCTCGTGTTTCTTGGCCCAAGAAAGTCTCTTCTTATTATTGGTGTCCTTCAGTAGTGATTTCTTCGCAGCAATTCAACCAGGAAGGCCTGATTCACGCAGTCTGCTCTGAACAGTTGATGGTGAGATGTGCCTGTTACTTGAACTCTGTGAAGCATTTAACTTCTCCTCTGCAGCAGAGGTAACTCTGGATCTTCCTTTCCTGTGGCAGTCCTCATGGGAGCCAGTTTCATTATAGCGCTTGAAGGTTTTTGCAACTGCACTTGAAGAAACTTTAAAAGTTATTATTAATATTAATATTTTGCTTTGGCATTTAAATAAAACAGCTCTGAAATAATTTATACGTCATATTTAATAATGCATTTAATGTTTACAAAAAAATGTAAACAGAACCGAAACGTTCAGTGTGAGGTCACTGTGAATCAGGAAAGTACTGGCTGTGCAAAATAGCTTCCAAGCTATCTTTATATAAACAATCAGTATTTCTTTTTCCAATTTTGGAGGACAACTTCATTATTTGAATAGCATTATCTGTCATCACACAAAGATATAGTAGGCTATAAAAACACATGCACCCACACACATTCTGACACACACACACGCACCCTCGCTCTCTCTCAAACACACAGACACATACACACACTTGGCTTGGTGTCATAAAAAATGCACAATTCGTTCCATTAAAGATTCACCATGGCAGTACTGCTACGTTTAACAGGACTCTAACGAGCAGCACGGAGGAAGCCTTCCAAGGAGATGGAGGGAGAGAGAGAGATTGGGAGGAGGGAGAGAAAGAGAGAGAAAAAGACAAGAGATGATTGGGATTAGGGAAAGTGGGAGAAGAAGAGAGATGGAGAGAGAGAGAGAGAGAGAGAGAGAGAGAGAGAGAGAGAGAGAGATGGAAAGAGGTAGAGAAAGGCTCTCTCCATTTTTCCATTTCTATCCAGCAGAGCCTTGTGCTAGTGTCAATTATTCAGCAGCACAGTTCCATCAGCCTCTCGACACCATCCGGGGCCTCACTGCCTTTCCTCTCCTCTCAGGCTGCTCACTCAGGCTATAGGGCTCAGGATCAGGCTCAGCGTACATTCCATCCCATCCAGCCAGGCAGGAACATAGAGCATCCTCCCCTTCCCCCCTTATTACTCAGCCAGCCCCTCACGTCCCCAGCAGCAAACCCTAACCCTAACCCTGCAGCAAACTCTGTGAGTGACAGTGTACATTTGAAAAAGACCATGCATGCAGAGGCATAATGACACATGCACACAGGCAGGCAAACACACAAAGACACACACACGGTGGAGAAAGTACTGCAGTACTGGACAGAGCCCCCCAGAATAAGTTGTCCAGAGTGACCTGGTGAGTAATATAAGAGGGGGGGGGGGAGATGTTACTGCTTCTACACCTGCATTGCTTGCTGTGTGGGGTTTTAGGCTGGATTTCTGTACAGCACTTTGTGACATTGGTTGATGTAAGAAGGGCTTTATAAATAAATTTGATTGATTGATACTGACTGTCAAGAGCCATAATATAACAGAACACATCCAATATACAACCAGGCCTGCTGGCAGGGGCAACTCAGCTAGCCCTGATGCCCTGGGTTAAGACACGCACACAGTCCAAAGGCATAGTTACCGACCGACAGTCAACTGGCTTGACCTCTATGACACACATGCAGCCACACACACGGGGATTTAATCCGACTCACATCATGCACTCAACTCATCTGCACAAATGCTGCAAAGCTCCCCACTCGCACCAACACAAAAAAAACATTTATTTTTCTAAACACACATCACACAGAGAATACAGAATGAACACACACACCAAGCACTGTCTGCTAATAGCTTGTTTGGACCGGGCTTGTTTTGTCTTCACCAGATCTCCTCCTGTTGAAGAGATTGACTTGCTTGCGCTCTCCCATGCCGTCCCTAGAAGGGGTGCATCATGCCGTGCCAGACTTTATTCACTATACCACGACCTGAGTGGGTTGAGTCACTGACGTGATCTTCCTGTCCGGTTTTGCTCACCCTCAGGCTTGTGCGGTGGGGGAGATCTTCATGGGCTATACTCAGCCTTGTCTCAGAGTAGAAAGTTAGTGGTCTGTTGGTATCCCTTTGGTGGTGTGGAGGCAGTGCTTGGGCAAAGTGGGTGGTGTTATATCCTGCCTGGTTGGCCCAGTCTGTGTGTAACTTTGGACAGTGCCACAGTTTCTCCCAGCCCCCCGCGTCTCAGTCTTCAGTATCTATGCGGCAATAGTCTATGTGCCGGGGGGTGGTATGGTTCATCTCCCATGCCGTCCCTAGGAGGGGTGCATCGCATCGTGCCAGGCTTTATTCGATATACTCGCTCTCCCTTGCTCTGCTGTGTGTACATCTCGCTAGCTTTCACTCAAATGGCGAGGGGCTGAAGCTTATTGGCTATAACACGAATTGCTAAGAGGCTGGCCAACGTGGGGGAGAATGGAGGGGAAATGGTGCAGCACAGCTTCCAGAAAAACAGTTGCTTGTGGCTGCTTGAGGTAAAACAGCAATTCTGCTCATAAATGATGCATGTGTGAACACCACATTGACACATCCAGCCCAGGGCGGGAGGTTTACAAAATACTAAGTAGTCGCCAAAGTTCCAGAGCATGCCTTTAACTTTATACATAAATACAGCCTCATGATGGCAGATGATTGCAGCTTCGGTTTGTGTAAAACACATTGGCATGCTCAGGGCCTTCGGCTCTGATTAAAGGCAGTGGGCATGAGGAGCAGTAAGGAGATGAGGAGGGGGGTAAGGGGCTCTGGCTCAGCTTGGCTCTCCTCTACTCAGCTCAATAGGACTGGAGCATTCCTCTCCTTCTGTGCCAGCCAACATCATGAACAGTTTCAAGAAAACAGTTGCCAGGTTACTTGACGGGATCTCTGCCAGCCGCAGCTAAAACACAGCAGATCTAATTACCTGTTGTTGTTTTTTAAGGCTTTTTAAAAATAAATTCTTTGTTTTACTGGCCCCTCCGTTGAGACCATGGCAGAGTGGGGCAGAGGGGGGAGGTTGTAATTCAGCTGGCATCCCCAGAGGACGGAACAACCTCACACCGAGGGCTGGCCTTTGTAATTCTCCTAATAATCAAAACAACCTCCACTGCCCCTCCATGGCCATCGCTAAAGCCTTCTCAAGACGGCAGAGAGGCCATATCTGCAACAGTGTTGTCACGGGAAAGAGGTACTTTTTTTTTTACGACTAGCAGTAAAAGACTGCTTGGATTAACAAGTCAATACCCGGTCAGCACAGCTAAGACTGTGCTTCCGGAAGATTTCTTCTTGGGGTAATTGGCAGCCGGGACTGACGCAAGAAATGGCTGCGACAACAATGCCTTCCAAAAATTGGTGACGCAAACATTGAATTGCAGTGTAATTACGGTGTGACAAGCATGGCGTTAGCTGTTTGACCTTAATCATGGAAATGTTTGCCCTATTGCACACAGTGACAGAGAGAGAGAGAAAGTGCTGAGGCCTAGAAAAATCGAATTAATATCCATCTCCATCACGATGTCAAGCGCAAACAGGAGATGGTCCAACTCGATACCTGAACAAATAGGTATCAGCCACGTCCACTTTCCCAAAATAGATCCGGAGCCTTTTTGTCTCTGGCGCCGCAGCGGTGGCAGATTGGCCATGTCTCACGTTTCCCCGTGCCCTCCTGGCCAAGGCTTGATTAGAGCAGATGATATCCACACTGAAGCGTGACAAGTCTGCTCCGGCCAAGAGGACATGCTTTTCAGTCTGGACTCCACGTCTCTGATCAGGGGATCTCACAAGGTGAGGGGGGAAGATTACGTGAGAGGAGAAAATGTAAAACACTGGTGTAGCCCTATCAGCAAATAGAGGTATTGTGACCACAGCTATGACGAAACAACACGAAGGCGCTCCAGATCCTTCTAAATGGGCCTCCGGCAAATCTGTATTCACAAACACACTCGGTTGCTGAGGGCAGGAATAGAGAGTAAACAAAGGCAACACACACAGACAGTGGCTGAACTATGGCTCTGGGGTAGGCAGGCACAGTAACAATATGTCCTGCTGGACTGGAACATCATGAGGTGAATGCTACTGTTTATCCCATTGAACAAGGAGCTCTGTGAAGTCATAGTTCCTCAAATATGTCGCACTTACCTACACCATGCAATTTGGCACACACCTTTTGACAAGTTGATGAAACGGCTATGTAACAATACAATGCAATTGTATTGTGCTGTTTGAACTAGATATTACATGGATCGAGCACTTTCATGTGCACATGGGTAATTGAATAAACCAACAATGAAAAGACTACCTTCTCCGGTGTCGATCTCCTACTGAATTTTGATTGGTTGAAACAATGTCAAAGCACACGGCATAGTAAGTGGTGTAATGTTTCCCTCTGTCTTACCTCTTGCTGATAGTTTTTTTGTGTTGATAATTTTAGCAGCAAATTCCTGGCCATTGGACTTTTTAACGCATCGCCGGACAACGGAGAAGGCACCCCTGCAACGAGACAAATTAATAAACAAAACAGCAACATGAGATCATGTGACTACTCTTATATTTTAGATTAGAATCCCAGAAAAATAGATGAAATTGCTTGCAGTGCTTCTGGGTGTCTCCCTCATTTGCTGCGTGTGAGGGCAATCAGCTCAGAGGAAATTGTATGTGTGCAGAAGTAACTTGAGCACCACAAAACTATCCAGGGAATAAACCAAAACATGTCAAGTCTACTGTAGGCTATGCTAACTGAGTGTTGTATTAAGCCTACCATAGGTCTACCGTCTATTTTGATTTCATCATGCATACTTGAAACTGAACGGTTATAGGTGGAGTTGGACGTACACAATAACTAGCTACTGCTAACTGCAAAAGATCACACAGACGGGTTACAAAGTATCTTTCTACTTGGTGGTTTATGCGTGTAGTACTCATGTGCTACAATGTTACAACGCACAGAACGAAACACATTGGATACATTTGAGATGGTTACACAAGTGGTCAGTGTAGCGTTCATCCCTGTGTGGCTCTCTACAAAACAATACGGAAAAATAACCCAAAAAGTAAAACAAATGATTTAAAAAAAAATAGATCGCGAGAAAGTTGTTGCCTTGAGATAAATAAACACTATACCTATAGCGGATGTCGTTTAGGTGTCCCATATCTATGGCACACCGAGGCATGGTAAACTCAGTACACGCACGCCCTCCGACACTAGCTCGAAATGTAACCATATTCTAATAAAATGTTGTTGGACTATAAAGCTCCCTGAACGAGGATAGAAGCGATCATCTCTTCGTTGCGGGGGGGGGGGGGGGGTGCCTTTCCTGTTTTTGACAACCTATCCTTGTCTGGTCAACAGTGGACTAGACACGCACAGCGAGAGTCTACGAAGCAGTACAGGAAAATGTATAAGAACAATAGGATGATATATTTTCATGTCGCTTACTTTCCGAGCTCTTCGTACAGCTGATATTCGTCTGTAAATCTGGTCGAGGTTACAATTGCAGCCATGTTGTGCAGGAGGGTATCGCCTCTCTTCTCCGTGACTGCCTCGCTCAGGTTTCGAGAGGAGATCTCGTAAACTCAAAGGGAAAGGGAGATACTGGAGCGACAGAGACGGAGGGGAGAAAATAGTAGTGGTTTTAGCCCTAGTGGTGGTGGTTGAGGTAGAGAGAAAAAAAGGATAGTAGTAACGCGATATTTCCTCTCTGGTCTCGAGCGCCACTGATCTAGGATCAGCTTCATCTACCTAAACGCTGTAGGTAGCCTATTATCAATCTTTGTTTAAAGTAACACTGACCACAGAACAGATTATATGGGCTGCGTTATCCTGCTTACGAGGGTAGTCGAGAAGAAAGCATACGTGATCTGATGCTGCATTGGCACAGAGATAGGAAAGCCTAAATGAAAGTGACCTCATAAAATTATATCTAAGTGTGAATATTGCAGATTTCCACCTTTGAATTTCTCAGTGTAGACATTTGAACTGTAAAGATACGGTAGAGATAAACCTACTGTAAAGATAATCTTCCTGAAAAATGATAGTGTGAAGTGACCAGGTCTACCAGTAGGCCTTGACTGATTTTGGTTGATATCCATATGGGTTGAAAGGGTGTATCAGGTGTAACACCGACTTGCCTTGCATAGAATTTGATAGGATTTGATCACGATCAAACACATATGGCAACAAACCCCCAGAGCCAATCCATACCTGTCTCTCAGCACTTCTGATTCACAGTCCACTCTAAGGCTCGGCCTTCCTTTTCAGGACACAACGCTGCCTTTGCATGTCACCTGCACACCCATGCACACATTTCCTCCTGTCCTGCTCGCTACGTGTTCCTTCCGACCGATGACCTTTCAACATATTCCTTTGACTGCCCCTCCTATACTGGATGGAGCTCCTCTACTATCGCCTGACACGAACCCATTTTGTAACATAATGGTCTTCACTATCATCATGCCCTAGGCTTCCCATGTCCAGCTGTCCCCTGCTGCCCCTTTGACCCCCCCCCCCCCCCTCCATGTGACTCCCATCTCCCCAGGAGTCTGGAAGAGCTGCCTACTTCATTATCTGTACTAATGTCTCCATCATAACAGGCTCATAAATCCAGAAAGCTGCTGCCGTGGGGAAATGCGTGTCTCGTCCCTCTGGGGTTATAGGTTGAGAAAATGGAACTAATTACTGTGAAGTCTCTTCTTGGTCTTGGAGTAGTATTTAACTGTAAGTTGTTGAAGCATCATCTTGATGTAATTGCATGCTCCACTGCAACGGTTTACCTGAGCTTCCATGAATTCTTTATGAGGAGTATTAGTATGACTTGTTTCACAGTATGTTTAAGTGTATTGCCACTGCTCCCGCTCCTTGTCTGTCTGTGTGCACACATGCGTGTTTGTATAGAGAGAGAGTAAAAGACAGAATGCGCTGCAAGCGTATTTCTACAAGGCTGTGCTTCTGTTCGTGTATATCTGTTCAGATAAATTACATATATGTATTTGTCAGTGTGTGTTTTAAACAATGACTGTTTGTGTGTTCGTTTTTTTTTTTTTTTATTCAGAAAGAGAGATACGGTGTGTGTCAATGTGAGCCTGTTCGTGAGTGTATTTCTCTCACAGACCCGGAACTTTGTCTCTGAACTGGGCAAGCCCTTCACAGTCAGGCAACGTTGCGGAGGGAGAGTGCCAGTGATTATAGAGTGTTTGCAGTGAACACAAGAGCTGTGCTCCAGGCTTCTGCTGTAATTACAGGGAGGCTGACTGATATGAAAGCCTAGTTAGAGCAGTGCACAGGTGCCTCAAAATTAATTGCAGCATTTTCTATGATGTTCATGTCAGACAAGACTTGAGCATGCAGGATGGAGTGGTGGGTGGTAACAGTGGGATGTCAGATCATAGGAAGAGAAAGGAAAGAGGAGATGTCACGATCATCATAAGGGGTGGACCAAAATGCAGCGTGGTATGTTTCCATCCTTTATTAGGGAATAGAAAACTCCAATAACAAAAAAGCAATAAAGTGAACAATCGAAACGTGAAGCTCAGAGTCGTGCTCACAGGCAACTATACCTAGACAAGATCCCACAAAGCACAAAGGGGATGTGGCTGCCTAAATATGATCCCCAATCAGAGACAACGATAAACAGCTGGCTCTGATTGGGAATCATACCAGGCCAACACATATATATATTTACCTAGACGACCCACCCTAGTCACACCCCGTCCTAACCAACATAGAGAATAACAGGCTCTCTATGGTCAGGGCTTGACAGGAGAGAGGAAAGAGAAGAGGGGGAAGAGGAGGAGGAGAGGTAGTTGCCACTTTCCTCTGCCAAATAAAAGCTGTATGTATCAGGGTGATCGGTGAAAGAATGCATGGTCCTATGGAAACAGTATCCATTTCCAAGCCAGTGCCGTTTGACCTCTCCTGAATGTACCAATTGTCAATATTATCTGTTATTATGATGTATTCCATTGGTGGTGTAGTGCTGCAATGGTGGTTGTCTCCTAGATTTAAAGGACAGCTGAACTCACTGATTTTGCCTGGACTTTTCTGCTGCTCTTTAAGAAAAAAACAAGAGTTTACTCTTGGGGGTGTGGTTCGATGTGGGTATGTTATGTTCACTATCTCGTACCCTGGCAGTTATTGTTGTTTTTGCCTGTTGTGTCACTGCAGCAACATCATAGCCCCTACCACTTCCTCAAAATAGTCAGAATTACAGCTTGTTTTTGTTGTTTTTGCCCAGAAGGTCTTAGCCTCGCAATTGTACATCTAGCTAAGGTGTTTGGTGCAGTAAGTGTACTGCAAAGCACAAGCTACACACTCTTTATCGGTGCCCTAAATCACTAGCTAGCTAGCTAAGTTCCATCTCTGTGTTTGTCAATGAAGCTAGATAGTAGAAGCTAGCAGGCACCTTGAGCTGGAAGACCACATTAGCTAAATCAGCTTATCAAGTGACTGGCGAGTGGCAAAGTCTGTGCTTTGGTGCCATTTTGTTCGTACAACATTCTCACTATCTATTACCACAGAGTGCGTCTGTCTGGCAGTGTTTCATAGCAAATCATGTTACAAAAACAGGTCGCGAATGGCTTTTGAATTTTGGAATATTGACAAGTGGCAGTGGATAACTTGAGTGATCATTATTTAACACATCAGAAAGTGGCAACTCCATGAAGGCTTAGGGGCTAAATTAGTAATTCCATACGCGCCAGGCCAAAAAACAGACCATGATTTGGGGATTTATAAAAATAATTATTAATTTTTGGGGTTGATACATTTTTCTTTATGGCAAATCAAATCAGACCTTTCAAAGTGGAAATGACAAACTTTAGAAACCATTTAAAAACTCAAGTACACTACAAATACACTGAGCCGCCCCCTGGTGGTAAGGGTAGCTAACAACACATCCGCCACGCTGATCCTCAACACGGGGGCCCCTCAGGGGTGCGTGATCAGTCCCCTCCTGTACTCCCTGTTCACTCATGACTGCATGTCCAAGCACAACTCCAACACCATCAACAAGTTTGACGATGATCACCAACAACGATGAGACAGCCTATCGGGAGGAGGTCAGAGACCTGGCTGTGTGGTGCCAGGACAACAACCTCTCCCTCAACTTGATCAAGACAAAGGAGATGATTGTGGACTACAGGAAAAGGAGGACCGAGCACGCCAACATTCTCATTGAAGGGGCTGTAGTGGAGCAGGTTGAGAACTTCAAATTCCTTGGTGTCCACACAACCAACAAACTATCATAGTCCAAACACACCAATACAGTCGTGAAGAGGGCACACCAAAACCTCAGGAGACTGAAAAGATTTGGCATGGGTCCTCAGATCCTCAAAAGGTTCTACAGCTGCACCATCGAGACTGGTTGCATCACTGCCTGGTATGGCACTACAGAGGGTTGTGCATACGGCCCTGTACATCACTGGGGCCAAGCTTCCTGCCATCCAGGACCTCTATACCAGGCAATGTCAGAAGAAGGCCCTAAAAATTGTCAAAGACTCCAGCCTCCCTAGTCATAGACTGTTCTCTCTGCTACCGCAAGGCAAGTGGTACCGGAGTGCCAAGTCTAGGTCCAAAATGCTTCTTAACAGCTTCTACCCCCAAGCCATAAGACTCCTGAACAGCTAATCAAAGGGCTACCTAGACTCATCTTTTACCCTGCTGCTACTCTCTGTTTATTATCTGCTTTCTGTTTATTATCTATGCATGGTCACATTAACTCTATATACATATTACCTCAATTACCTCGACTAACCGGTGCCCCAGCACATTGACTCTGTACCGGTACCCCCTGTATAAAGCCTCGCTATTGTCATTTTACTGCAGTTACTTTTTTCTCTCAATTTTTACATTATCTATTTTTTACTTAACATGTTTCTTAGAGCATTGTTGGTTAAGGGCTTGTAAGTAAGAATTTTACTGTAAGATCTACACCTGTTGTATACGGCGCATGTGACAAATACAATTTGATTTGATTTGAAGTTTGCATATCCTGTCAAGCAGGAAAATTCTCAGCAACAGAAGAGTGATCGAATTAAGATACTAAATATGTGTACTGTAGAATACTATACTGTACACTGTAGTATTCCTCAATTGTGTAGTGCTTACTATAGAATTTTATAGTATGCTGTAGTTTACTATACTCCAAACTGTATTATACCTTGATCATGTGTAGTACTTACTATAGAATTTCGTACAGTATTTGATTTGCATATACCCACCTATTCCCCTCCCCCATATCCCAATGTGTGCCAACAATGAGTGAGAAACCTGCATTCCAAGAATAGGCCATATATTGTGTTCCCTACAGCTTGTATAAAAAGAGCAGAAGTGCTGAATTATTTGCTCAGACTGCAGTGCTGCTCACAGGTTAAGGTAAATTTGCTCAAGGAAAAATTATTTGGAAAATATAGTACAAAAACCCTACAGTATGTTGACGTCTGCAAAAACACTACAATAAATACAAGACTGTACTAAAGTCGGCATAAATACTACAGTAAAGTCTGCAGAAACAGTACAGTGAATACTATGGTATGTAAACATAGTAATACTACAGTATTTATACCACATTATACTATAGCATTTTTCCATGTGGGTAGTTCTACACAAGACCTGATTCTCCACAAGCCCATTCAAACATACATACACACACAGAGACAATAGAGCCCTCCGCTCTATTCCTGTTTTAGTTGCCCCGTCATCATTGTATTACATTGCATAATGTCTACGCGTAGCAGACACCTCCAGCCACGGCTGGCTGAAGAGCTTCCACGTTCCATAGTAAACAATTCCACTCCACAGCAGTGGAGAGAGATACAGTAGCGGTACCATTGAGGTTGAGTGACTCACTCAACAAGAATTACGCCAATTTGGCTGGTGGATGGAAATATCTTTCAAGAGCATTTCCTCACTTCCAAGTTCATGCTTCAACTGGAAGAGAGACTAGGAGTGAAGTTTGGCATGGTGTGTAAGAGCACAGCTGATAAGTAGAGGTTGGGCAAGAATTCAAGAGCTGAGAGCACCGCCTCCCTCATCGCCTCCCTCATCCAGCCCTATTGACTCTCTCTCTTTCACAGGAAAGGAAAAAAAGTACTGTACTCAACAACTCTGCACCTCTTTCCAAATGCCTGTTTGTTATCTCTTTGTCTATCTGCACAGAGGAAGTATAAGCAAGACATTGTTATCCCCAATCATATGGTGAAACACCCAAACGAAAAGAAAAAAACAATACATAGAGTTTACTATATACTGCATCTGAAAACAGGAGGCTGCTGAGGGAAGGACGGCTCATAATAATAGCTGCAATGGAGTGAATGGAATTGTATCAACCACATGGAAATGATGTGTTTGATACCATTCTATTTATTCCTTTCTATCTATTGTGATGCGCCTGTTCTCCCCAATTAAAGTGCAACCAGCCACCTGTGGTATCTGAGTCGCTCTGTCTTTCTGCACAGAGGGAAGATGAGCCAAGACATTATCGGCAAAATGTTGAAAACCCCTAATTAAAAATATGTAGGTATCTGCATAAAGCTGTTCCTTTCCATTTTCTGGCAAACTGTGGGATATCGTTACTGTTTATTAATTTTATTTATTTCACCTTCATTTAAGCAGGTAGGCTAGTTGAGAACAAGTTCTCATTTGCAACGGCGACCTGGCCAAGATAAAGCAAAGTAGTTCGACACATACAACAACACAGAGTTACACATGGAGTAAAACAAACATACAATCAATAATACAGTAGAAAAATCTATATACAGCTGGCCGTGGTGGTGAAGTAATTACAATATAGCAATTAAACACTGGAATGGTAGAATGTGCAGAAGATGAATGTGCAAGTAGAGATAGTGGGGTGCAAAGGAGCATGATAAATAAATAAATACAGTATGGGGATGAGGTAGTTTGGATGGGCTGTTTACAGATGAGCTATGTACAGGTGCAGTGATCTGTGAGCTGCTCTGACAGCTGGTGCTTAAAGCTAGTGAGGGAGGTAAAGCTTTAGTGATTTTTGCAATTTGTTCCAGTCATTGGCAGCAGAGAACTGGAAGGAGAGGCGGCCGAAGGAAGAATTGGCTTTGGGGGTGACCAGTGAGATATACCTGCTGGAGCGCGTGCTACAGGTGGGTGCTGCAATGGTGACCAGTGAGCTGAGATAAGGCGGGGCTTTACCTAGCATAGACTTGTAGATGACCTGGAGCCAGTGGGTTTGGCGATGAGTATGAAGCGAGTGCCAGCCAATGAGAGCATACAGGTAGCAGTGGTGGGTAGTATATGGGGCTTTGGTGACAAAACAGATGGCACTGTGGCAGACTGCATCCAATTTGTTGAGTAGAGTGTTGGAGACTATTTTGTAAATGACATCGCTGAAGTCGAGGATCGGTAGGATAGTCAGCTTTAGGAGGGTATGTTTGGCAGCATGAGTGAAGGATGCTTTGTTGTGGAATAGGAAGCCGATTCGAGATGATGTTTAATGTGAGTCTGGAAGGAGAGTTTACAGTCTAACCAGACACCTAGGTATTTGTAGTTGTCCACATATTCTAAGTCAGATGATGCTGGGCAGGCGGGCAGGTGCGGGCAGCGATCGGATAAAGAGCATGCATTTAGTTTTAGTTTAGTTTTAAGCCTGCAGGCTGTCAATTACAACACCATAGGTTTCTACTAATGACCTATTTAAAAGGACAGTTCAATCCAAGGGCTAATAGGTGACCCTTTACCAAGGGACACTGGAAATGTGTCCCTGCCCATTTTTTGGCCATCGCAAAGGTTTAAAGGGTGACCGTTTAACATCTCTGCTGTGTTTTAGTGTGTTTATACCACAGTATGTATCCACCGTCCACACTATGTTAATGTGTACTACACATGACTTCACTCCAGGGTCACAACCCTTTCTTTAATTTCAACTCAAAACGCTAGAGGTTTCTGACTCTGAACATATCAGACTGCTTATGTTGCCATTGTTGCTGTGTGACGGATCGCTGTGACGTCATTAAAGGTCACTCCCCCCCAGCTGACCTCCTGGACAGCACACTGTGTGTGTCACCTCAGTGATTTATAGCTTGTGTCACTTCACAGGTATCAGCTCGCTATATGGTTTTTTCCTCAGACCTACAGGGCCTCTGAGTTTTAGAGTTTAAAGCTGTAGTGGCTGGCTTCAGAAAGCCCCAACGTTAATTCAAAGCATTCTTGACTAATCTCATTCCCAGATTCCAGTTTCAGTGTTTGGGCTGTGATGATAGTACTATGGATATATCTAAATGGAATGTGTGCACACACACACGCAATGGCACAAATATTAATTTCCACAAAGTTTGTTGCTTCAGTGTCTTTAGATATTTTTGTCAGGTGTTACTATGGAATACTGAAGTATACAGGTAATTACAAGCATTTCATAACTGTCAACGGCTTTTATTGACAATTACATGAAGTTGACGCAAAGAGTCAATATTTGCAGTGTTGACCCTTCTTTTTCAAGACCTCTGCAATCTGCCCTGGCATGCTGTCAATTTACTTCTGGGCCACATCCTGACTGATGGCAGCCCATTCTTGCATAATCAATGCTTGGAGTTGGTCAGAATTTATGGGTTTTTGTTTGTTTGCCTCTTGAGGATTGACTACAACTTCTCAATGGGATTAAGGTCTGGCAACTTTCCTGGCCATGGACCCAACATATCGATGTTTTGTTCCCCGAGGCACTTAGTTATCCCTTTTGCCTTTTGGCAAGGTGCTCCATCATGCTGGAAAAGGCATTGTTCATCACCAAACTGTTCCTGGATGGTTGGGAGAAGTTGCTCTCGGAGAATGTGTTGGTACCATTCTTTATTCATGGCTGTGTTCTTAGGCAAAATTGTGAGTGATCCCACTCCCTTGGCTGAGAAGCAACCCCATACATGAATGGTCTCTAGATGCTTTATTGTTGGCATGACACAGGACTGATGGTAGCGCTCACCTTGTCTTCTCCAGACAAGCTTTTTCCCGGATGCCCCAAACAATCGGAAAGGGGATTCATCAGAGAAAATGACTTTACCCCAGTCCTCAGCAGTCCAATCCCTGTACATTTAGCAGAATATCAATCTGTCCCTGATGTTTTTCCTGGAGAGAAGTGGCTTCTTTGCTGCCCTTCTTGACACCAGGCCATCCTCCAAAAGACTTCGCCTCACTGTGCGTGCAGATGCACTCACACCTGCCTGCTGCCATTCGTGAGCAAGTTCTGTACTGGTGGTGCCCCGAACCCGCAGCTGAATCAACTTCAGGAGACGGTCCTGGCGGTTGCTGGACTTTCTTGGGCGCCCTGAACCCTTCTTCACAACACTTGAACCGCTCTCCTTGTTCTTGATGATCCGATAAATGGTTGATTTAGGTGCAAACTTACTGGCAGCAATATCCTTGCCTGTGAAGCCCTTTTTGTGCATAGCACTGATGACGGCACATGTTTCCTATCAGGTAACCATGGTTGACAGAGGAAGAACAATGATTCCAAGCACCACCCTCCTTTTGAAGCTTCCAGTCTGTTATTCGAACTCAATTAGCATGACAGAGTGATCTCCAGCCTTGTCCTCATCAACACTCACACCTGTGTTAACGAGAGAATCACTGACATGATGTCAGCTGGTCCTTTTGTGACAGGGCTGAAATGCAGTGGAATTTTTTTTTGGGGGGGATTCAGTTCATTGGCATGGCAAGAGGGACTTTGCAATTCATTGCAATTCATCTGATCACTCTTCATAACATTCTGGAGTATATGCAAATTGCCATCATACAAACAGGCTTTGTGAAAATGTATATTTGTGTCATTCTCAAAACTTTTGGCCACAACTGTACACACAGATGTTCAACACAAGTTACAAAATCCCCAACACATTCTGTCAGTCTCTTTATGAATGGAAAGCAGCAAACGGCCGAACGCATTTCAGTATACCATTAGCATCAAGCTATACATAGACACTTACCGGTATGTCAGGATATGTACCTCTTTTCAAATGGCGAGATAACAGATAAGGCAGGGAGTGCTTCAAACAGCATGGCCTTGCTGCCCCCCTCGGAAGCCTTCCTCCCCCTTTCTGTTTATGTAACTCTGTACATCAGATCTCAATTCTGACTCACATGCATCCTGCCTACTACTTACAAACTGACCTGATCCCCGAATGAAATGAGAAAGAGTGAGGAGGAAGAAGAATATGAGAAGAAGGCGATGAAGAGGGCGGAGGAGGAGGATGAAGAACATGTTCCTACCGCTGTAGGGAAGAGGCAAAGAGCAAGAGAAAATCAGATGAAATGAGAGAGAGTGGGAGAAAGAGCGAGAGATCAGACAAGAGGGAAGGGTGAGACTTGGCTGGAGGGAGAAAGGAGGAGGCAGGGAAGTTAGTAGGCAGCTTGTTGCTGGAAATAAGACATGTGCAGTGTTTCTCCCTTCTGTGTGTGGGATTGCTGAATGTTACCTACATGATATACATTACAGGCATAATCACACATTAGTTCCTACACAAATGGCTTATAGGCAAGAGATGCAACTCTCAGATTTGATCTGATCTGATGGGATCTGGCTTCTATAATACGATATCCAAACCCTAAGTGCCACCCTGATCCAGTCTGCTCCAGTTACGTCTGCATTATTTCACATTCCGCGATTCGCTAGCCGGCATATCACACTTACAGTGTGAGCCACATACACTCTTAGAAAAAAAAGGAGCTATCTAGAACCTAAAAGGGGTTGTCAGCTGTCCCCATAGGAGGAGCCTTTGAAGAACCCCTTTGGTTCCAGGTAGAACCTTTACCACAGAGGGTAATACATTGAACCCAAAGGGGTTCTATGTGAAACCAGAAAGCGTTCTCCTATGGGAACAGCTGAAGAACCCTTTTGGATTTTTTTTGTCTAAAAGTGTATGTCTGGATTGGGTTTTGGGTGTACTGTACTGTGACCGCACTGGAGAGCACAACAGCCACAGCATTTCTGGCTGAGTTTATGCTGGCCAATCCCCAATTTATGATTTTGATGCAGTGAGGTGTTGTTTCGAGTTGGTAAGGCAACAGAGGAGTATGCCATAAGCAGCGTGTAGCCTGGACGGTCCATTATATCACCAAGTACAACTTTTTTTAAAGTTCAAGAAATATCCCTCTGGGTGTCTGAGTGTCATTCTGATTTTGTCCTGTTGATGGGCAGATGAGACGTCAAAAACTCACCCTCAACATCAATCTTACAGTTGCACCCTCCTTGGTGGCCAGGGGACAGCCAGTGACTAAGATCCAGTCTCATGTAAGTCTGTTAGTCCTGCCCGTCTGTCCACGTGCTCCTTCCATCCCTCTGAGAACTAAAAGAACAGAGAGGACCTCTGCATCTGGGAGCCCACATTTTTAAAGAGGGCTTGCAGTTTGCACACCTTACAGTGCTTCATCTTACTACTATTCCCCCTCCCTGCTGCCCCATGGCTCCTTGCTGCCCGGCTTATCCAGCCAGGGTGTCCACATCCCCCCATGGAGCTGAGGGGTCCACCATGTGGTCATCAGGTGGGTCATCAGGTGGTGGGGGAAGGGGGGCACCTGGTTGTACTCGGCCAGTCTGGCCAGCAGTATCTTGACCACCTCCGGCCGTGCATCAGCCAGGTTTGACATCTCATAAGGGTCCCGTCGTTACCCCATGTCCTGCCACTGCTGGACCCCCCCTGGGCAGGGTCTGAGGCGGCACACAGTCCCCTACATTTTCAGTCAGCAGCTTCCAGTATGCCCGTATGGCTGCCCGCAATGCTGTGTCCCAGATGCCGAAGCTGTTGAGGGCCTGGATTCTGCCTCACTGGGCCATCGAGATACCGGGTCGATATTGAACAGGATCTCAGTGCGGGGGTAGGGCAGCCCCTGGCTGATGTCCCCCCACACCAGAGACAACGGGGGGAGGGGGTACCAGTCAGAAACATGGATCAGCACCTTTCTCACTGCTCGCACTCCCCCTTCCCAGTAGGTACCCTTCTCTCCATGCATGGGCCAGTTGCAGCCTCCAGAGGAAAGGCTGGCTCCCGTTGTCTGAGGAGTAGACCAGAACAGAGTTCTGATAGAGGCCACTGGTTCTCAGCTCCTGCACCAGCTCCCCCACACTCTCGTCCACACAGCTCAGAATAGCTGCATAGTGTTGTCGCAGGCAGTTGTCCGGGTTACTGCGGCGTCGCAGAAAGTGGTTTGGTGCCTGCAGGGCTGTGTGGATGGCCTGGAGTGCCAGGAACAGGAAGAGGGGCTTCCAGGGGTCATGGGCCCTCAGGATCTTCTGAACCCTGGATGGAAAGAGGAGTAGGCCACCAGGTCACCACTTCTTTATATAACTGAGACGTTATGTAAAATACATCAACTCTGTTGTGTCCTAATCTTTGAAATAGCTGAAGACTTTGAAGTGCCCAATTATAATCAAATGCGAATCACTTTATCAAGAATACCTCTAAACACCTATTCATTCCGTTTCCAACATGCACAGTAGTGTTTAATACTAGACAAGCTCCTTTTTGTACATGAATTACAACATCACAAAAGATGTGTGTAAAGGCTGACCTCACCTCTTTATGTAGAGTGTTGCTGAGTAGTTACTGCTCAGCTCCAGGTCATCTCTCCCCGTCGTGCAGGTCAAAGCCGCAGGCCTCAGCCTGGTCACAGCTCTCATAGGAGAAGTGATCACCACTGCCAGTCAGGGAGCCTAAGAAGCTATGGAAGCTGTGGCCCGTGGGCAGGTAGCCCGGCCGGCAGAAGCCCAGGTGCCATTTCCCTACCATCTGGGTGCTGTAGCCTGCCTCCTGCAGTCGTTCAGCCAGGGTGGGCGCATCTGAGGGCAGGCACAGGGACTGGCACAGGGACTGGCACAGGGACAGGCACAGGGACAGGCACAGGGACTTGCGCGCCCGGATGATGGAATGCTGGTGGCCCATATGGATCTGGTACCTGGGAAAGGGGGGAGAGGAGGGGAAGGTGAGATGAGAGTTAAAGCAAGATTGTCAGAACCAATTTATTGTCAGGGATCACGGTTAGAACCTTCAAACTATTGTTCCAAACACATACATACATATTCAAAACAACATGCAATGTTCTGACAGATCACCCCTTTATTTAGAAGCAAGGTCATAAGAATGCACAGGAGTTTGAGAAGAATCATTCCATTCAGGATAATATATAATAAGCCAGTACAATAAATGCATTACTCACCGTCCAGTCATGAGTTGGCTGCATGAGGGCGAGCGGATTGACTGGACATATGGACATAGTAGTTCTCCAGCTTCACCCCCTCCCCAGCCAGCTGGTCCAGGACCGGAGTGTGGACGTCCGAGCCATGGTAGCCCACGTCCCCAAAGCCCTGGTCATCCACCAGGATGAAGATGAGGCTGAGAGGCACGCAGCAGAGACAGCCTAGTATGGCCACTCCGAGCAGAGGGAAGTCCGACTTGACAGCACCTCTCATAACCATCATCAGTCTGGAGGGTAGTGTATGTCTGTTACTCCGATTCAGACCAGGATTGCGAAGCAATGTCTGGGCTGTGTGTGTCTGTCTGGGCTGTGTGTGTCTGTCTGGGTTGTGTGTTTCTGTCTGGCCTGTGTGTCTGTCTGGGCTGTGTGTGTCTGTTTGGGCTGTGTGTGTCTGTCCGGGCTGTGTGTGTCTGTGTTGTGTGTTTCTGTCTGGGTTGTGTGTGTCTGTCTGGGCTGTGTGTGTCTGTCTGGGCTGTGTGTGTCTGTCTGTCCGGGCTGTGTGTGTCTGTCTGGGCTGTGTAGGTCTGTATGGGCTGTGTGTATATGTCTGTCTGGGCTGTGTGTGTCTGTCTGGGCTGTGTGTGTCTGTATGGGCTGTGTGTGTGTGTCTGGGCTGTGTGTGTATGTCTGGGCTGTGTGTGTCTGTCTGGGCTGTGTGTGTCTGTCTGGGCTGTGTGTGTCTGTATGGGCTGTGTGTGTGTGTGTCTGGGCTGTGTGTGTCTGTATGGGCTGTGTGTGTCTGTCTGGGCTGTGTGTGTCTGTATGGGCTGTGTGTGTGTGTCTGGGCTGTGTGTGTATGTCTGGGCTGTGTGTGTCTGTCTGGGCTGTGTGTGTCTGTCTGGGCTGTGTGTGTCTGTATGGGCTGTGTGTGTGTGTCTGGGCTGTGTGTTTCTGTATGGGCTGTGTGTGTCTGTCTGGGCTGTGTGTGTGTGTCTGGGCTTTGTGTGTCTGTCTGGGCTGTGTGTGTCTGTCTGGGCTGTGTGTGTGTGTCTGGGCTTTGTGTGTCTGTCTGGGCTGTGTGTGTCTGTGTGGGCTGTGTGTGTCTGTCTGGGCTGTGCGTGTCTGTCTGGGCTGTGTGTGTGTCTGGGCTGTGTGTGTGTGTCTGGGCTGTGTGTGTCTGTGTGGGCTGTGTGTGTGTGTGTGTCTGTGTGGGCTGTGCATGTCTGTCTGGGCTGTGTGTGTGTCTGGGCTGTGTGTGTCTGTCTGGGCTGTGTGTGTGTGTCTGGGCTGTGTGTGTCTGTATGGGCTGTGTGTGTGTGTCTGGGCTGTGTGTGTCTGTGTGGGCTGTTTGTGTGTGTGTGTCTGTGTGGGCTGTGCATGTCTGTCTGGGCTGTGTGTGTGTGTCTGGGCTGTGTGTGTCTGTGTGGGCTGTGCATGTCTGTGTGGACTGTATCTGTCTGGGCTGTGTGTGTCTGTCTGGGCTGTGTGTGTCTGTCTGGGCTGTGCGTGTCTGGGCTGTGTGTGTGTCTGGGCTGTGTGTGTCTGTCTGGGCTGTGTGTGTCTGTCTGGGCTGTGCATGTCTGTATGGGCTGTGCGTGTCTGTGTGGGCTGTGCATGTCTTTGTGTGTGTCTAGTTGGAGGTACAGAGGCTTCTCCTTCACAGGAACCTGCCACATTCGCACGCACGCACGCACGCACACACACACACACACACACACACACACACACACACACACACACACACACACACACACACACACACACACACACACACACACACACACACACACACACACACACACACACACACACACACACACACAGCAGGACAGTGCTCCATGCTACACAGTCAGATCAGTCAAAGTGTTGGATGGAGGACCACCAAATCAAGACCCTTTCATTGCCATCTCCAGACCTGAACTGCATTGAAAACCTCTGGAATGTGATCAAGAGGAAGATGGATGGTCACAAGCCATCAAACAAAGCCGAGCTGCTTGAATGTTTGCACCATGAGTGGCATAAAGTCACCCAACATCAACGTGAAAGACTGGTGGAGAGCATGCCAAGACACATGAAAGCTGTGATTGAAAATCAGGGTTATTCCACCAAAATATTGATTTCTGAACTCTTCCTAAGTTAAAACATTAGTATTGTGTTGTTTAAAAATTAATATGAACTTATTTTCTTTGCATTATTCGAGGTCTGACAACACTGCATCTTTTTTGTTATGTTGACCAGTTGTCATTTTCTGAAAATAAATGCTCTAAATGACAATATATTTATTTGGAATTTGGGAGAAATGTTGTCAGTAGTTCACAGAATAAAACAAAAATGTTTATTTTACCCAAACACATACCTATAAATGGCAAAACCAAAGAAACTTCTAATTTTGCAGTGGTCTCTTAATTTTTTCCAGAGCTGTATACACACACACACACACACACACACACACACACACACACACACACACACACACACACACACACACACACACACACACACACACACACACACACACACACACACACACACACACACACACACACACACACACACACACACACACACACAATTGTTTTGCAACTCCATTGAAAAACACATGTGGAAGGTATAGTTCACAGGGTAAAAAACAATGTTGACACCTCCTGGCCATGAGGTAAACTACAATCCTACAACCACAAGCTCCAGCTGCGTTGACAACTACAGTGCCTTCTACAGACACAGCCGCTGCTTCTGGGGCTGAGGGAACATAGGGCTGAGGGAACATAGGGATAGTGCTGAGGGAACATAGTGCTGAGGGAACATAGGGCTGAGGGAACATAGAGCTGAGGGAACATAGGGCTGAGGGAACATAGGGCTGAGGGAACATAGGGCTGAGGGAACATAGAGCTGAGGGAACATAGGGCTGAGGGAACATAGGGCTGAGGGAACATAGGGCTGAGGGAACATAGGGCTGAGGGAACATAGGGCTGAGGGAACATAGGGATAGTGCTGAGGGAACATAGTGCTGAGGGAACATAGGGCTGAGGGAACATAGGGCTGAGGGAACATGTGGCTGAGGGAACATAGGGCTGAGGGAACATAGGGATAGTGCTGAGGGAACATAGTGCTGAGGGAACATAGGGCTGAGGGAACATAGGGCTGAGGGAGCATAGTGCTGAGGGAACATAGGGCTGAGGGAACATAGGGCTGAGGGAACATAGTGCTGAGGGAACAGAGTGCTGAGGGAACAGAGTGCTGAGGGAACGTAGTGCCGAGGGAACATAGTGCCGAGGGAACATAGGGCCGAGGGAACATAGTGCTGAGGGAACAGAGTGCTGAGGGAACATAGGGCTGAGGGAACATAGTGCTGAGGGAACATAGTGCTGAGGGAACATAGGGCTGAGGGAACATAGGGCTGAGGGAACATAGTGCTGAGGGAACAGAGTGCTGAGGGAACATAGTGCTGAGGGAACATAGGGCTGAGGGAACATAGGGCTGAGGGAACATAGTGCTGAGGGAACATAGTGCTGAGGGAACATAGTGCTGAGGGAACATAGTGCTGAGGGAACATAGTGCTGAGGGAACAGAGTGCTGAGGGAACATAGGGCTGAGGGAACATAGGGCTGAGGGAACATAGTGCTGAGGGAACATAGTGCTGAGGGAACATAGTGCTGAGGGAACATAGTGCTGAGGGAACAGAGTGCTGAGGGAACATAGTGCTGAGGGAACATAGTGCTGAGGGAACATAGTGCTGAGGGAACATAGTGCTGAGGGAACAGAGTGCTGAGGGAACATAGTGCTGAGGGAACATAGTGCTGAGGGAACATAGGGCTGAGGGAACATAGTGCTGAGGGAACATAGGGCTGAGGGAACATAGTGCTGAGGGAACATAGTGCTGAGGGAACATAGGGCTGAGGGAACATAGGGCTGAGGGAACATAGTGCTGAGGGAACAGAGTGCTGAGGGAACATAGTGCTGAGGGAACATAGTGCTGAGGGAACATAGGGCTGAGGGAACATAGTGCTGAGGGAACATAGTGCTGAGGGAACATAGTGCTGAGGGAACATAGTGCTGAGGGAACATAGGGCTGAGGGAACATAGGGCTGAGGGAACATAGTGCTGAGGGAACATAGGGCTGAGGGAACATAGTGCTGAGGGAACATAGTGCTGAGGGAACATAGGGCTGAGGGAACATAGGGCTGAGGGAACATAGTGCTGAGGGAACAGAGTGCTGAGGGAACATAGTGCTGAGGGAACATAGTGCTGAGGGAACATAGTGCTGAGGGAACATAGGGCTGAGGGAACATAGGGCTGAGGGAACATAGTGCTGAGGGAACATAGGGCTGAGGGAACATAGTGCTGAGGGAACATAGTGCTGAGGGAACATAGTGCTGAGGGAACAGAGTGCTGAGGGAACATAGTGCTGAGGGAACATAGTGCTGAGGGAACATAGTGCTGAGGGAACATAGTGCTGAGGGAACAGAGTGCTGAGGGAACATAGTGCTGAGGGAACATAGTGCTGAGGGAACATAGTGCTGAGGGAACATAGGGCTGAGGGAACATAGGGCTGAGGGAACATAGTGCTGAGGGAACAGAGTGCTGAGGGAACAGAGTGCTGAGGGAACATAGTGCTGAGGGAACATAGGGTAGACCCTGTGAAAAGTCTGCTGTGGAAAACAATAAGCAGAATCAATGCTTCCCGTCCCTCACGTTTCAGTTTAATCATAGATAATAAGCCTTGAAAACACAGCGCATCAATAGATCTGTCTAAGCTCCTGATGCTCATGTGGAGAATCATATTGATTTATTAAGTTACCTTTCCGTAACCATAGGAAAGCACCGGTTTTGCTCTCATTCAATTCCCAGAACAGAAGCTTTATCAATGATTATTTCCTCCGCACAGTATTAGTGATATTAGACCTATTAGTGGTCAAATTGAAGTAATGACGGAAGATTTCTTTTCAGTTCTGAAGCTTGTAGTTGGATCAGAATGTGACACTTGTGGCTGGATTCTCAAAAGCACATTATCTGACAGAGAGTGACATTAGGGAAGTATTTGACAAGTAGATCTTCATTAGTGTAAGTCAACATAGTACAGTGCAGTAGTACCAGACAACCATGTCCTATTTCAGAGGACATTCACTCACCATCAAGATCTGAAGCGAATATGAAAATAGATTTCGACAAAGTATTACTCTTTCATTGCCCAATACCATTTGAACAAAATCACCACTGATAACCACTCATACGTGAACGCACAGTGAACCCTATCTGGTGATCAGTGAGTAGAGCAGCATCACATCTGTAGTGGGGTAGTATTTGACAAGTGTATATTATATATACTTCACATGTGACCCATGATAAGATTTTGTCAACAGTTTTGTAAATGTTTCTCTTTATATGACTCCATTTAACATGACAGTAAAACCATGTGCAATCAAGTATTATGCGTTTAGCTGACTAAGATAAAGAAATGGTCACGAGAAGTGAATATCAAAGCAAGTATTATTGAATAACTTGGACAGGTGAATGGATTCACATACAAGGCATAA
Organism: Oncorhynchus gorbuscha; assembly: GCF_021184085.1. Lineage (NCBI taxonomy): Eukaryota > Metazoa > Chordata > Actinopteri > Salmoniformes > Salmonidae > Oncorhynchus > Oncorhynchus gorbuscha. The sequence goes on from NC_060178.1 coordinate 64,786,974, forward strand.
AGCTCAAGTTACAAGGCAATACTGACATTAACGAAGCATAAATCTAGGCATATATATCCAAAGGTTAACTTACAAGACAGAGCATGAACAGAGGCTTAAACGTCTGGGCAATGAGAAAATATCATAAAACCAAACCTCCAATGTACAGGATACGAGAGAGAACAACAGACCTTCAATTTCATTTCTAACATCTGAAGGTGTACATTTTTCAAACCACAACCAACCACCATTGACCAATCAAACAAAACCAAGTTTACAGAAACCTGATTACTCAATGCAAATACACAATGAAATCCCTTTGCATAGAGTCATTTAGTTCACCCTGTACAGATACAACTGACCACAGAGATCATACATCCATGTAGGTAGCTTCAGAGTTCTACTCAGAGAACAAGTGTCAGATAGAATAATGCTATAGTATCCATGTCTGGTATCACGTATATCAC